>NW_007072073.1:52168-100832 GCF_000164805.1 Carlito syrichta
GGCCCGGCGGCGGGCCTCGGTGCATCATGTGCGGCGGCAGCGGCCGAGGCGGCATCAGAGGGAATCGCGGCAGGTGCGGCGGCGGCATCCCCGGGGGGCGCTGCAGCGGGATGAGGCCGGGGCGGGCGCCCAGGAGGCCGGTCGACGGCGCCTGGAGCCCGATGACGGGGCCGGGGGCGACTCCTTGGGTGCCTGAAAAACAACACAAGCGTCAGTGTCAACACCACGGAGGGCGCGGTTTTCGGCGGGGCTTCAGCGGAGTGCGGCTCAACCTAGAATCTTCTTCGCGTGTCATGCTGCTTGCCAGCCTGCCTGCCACAAACCCGACGTGAGGGCCAACCACCAAAGGCAAGCATCAGGCAGGGGCCAAAATAAGCTGGAGAGACTGTACCGGCAAGGCCAGTTTTCGAAAAGAGTCCGTCAAAAGCTCCTTCTGCGATCTTCATTAGAAGCTGTTCACCACTTCAAACGCTCGCAACACATAAGCGGCACAATGTGCCAAGTCCTGACGGATGACCGACTGCATTCACCATCAACAGCTGTCCAGGCAGCTGAAGGGCACTGTAGGTGTACTCAGAAATGTCACACTCCGGGTCTATGTCTTAATTGTCACATTCTTTTTTTTTTGAGTTGGAGTCTCACGCTGTCAGCCAGGATAGAGTGCAGTGGCAGGCTCACAGCCATCACAGCCTCGACCTGCTGGGCTCAGGTGATCCTTCCACCTCAGCCTTCCAAGTAGCTGCAACTACAAGCGTGCGCCACCACACTCGGATAATTTGATTTATTGTAGGGATAAAGTGTCACCAAGTTGCCCAGGTTGGTCTCAAACCCCTGCGCTCGGGCAGTCCTCTCACCTCCGCCTCCCAATGTGCTGAGATTACAGGCATGAACCACTCACTGCGCCTGGCCTGTCACACTCTAAGTCTTAATTTTAATCTGACTTATAACAAGAAAAAAATGAGGTCACTGACCTAGAAGAATCAGTAAAGAGGAAGGTCTCGTTGACTCCATGCTACTCTTAATCCATACTATTAAAATACCTCATGTAGTTACTATGCAATATACATCAATTAAACACTAATATCGACAAATGAAGACCCATACACAAAGTTTATTTTTACAGCTTCTTTTTCGAAGCACAGCACAATGTTTAACCAGCTAGGTCATCATGACCTGAATAATGCTGAATGATCAGGAGTTCACCTTCTGCTCATTCTTCCAAGGGTGGCAAGTCTGATAAAGCAGCTGAAAGTAGCAATGACTTTGTTTTGGTTTATCACGCAGAAAAGTACTCAAATCTCTCAAAAAAAAATTTTTGAGTCAGAGTCTCACTCTGTCACCCAGGCTGGAGTGCAGTGACACACTCACAGCCACCCCACCCAGCGTTGACCTGCTGGACTCCAGCGATCCTTTCGCCTCAGCCTTCCAAGTAGCCAGAACTATAGGCAGGTGCTACCAGCTAATTTTTTGACTTATCGTGGAGACGAGGTCTCGCCAAGTTGTCCAGGCTTGTCTTGAACCCACAGGCTTAGGCAATCCACTCATCTCGGCCTCTCAAAGTGCTCGGATTACAGGCTGAGCCACTGACCCCTGACTCAAATTTTTAAGTGTTTAATTTTCTCTCTGCAAAGAATATATCACAAGGCAAGTACCATGACTGGAAGCAGTTGTTCTGACCATGGAAAACTGTCCCAGATGTCAGAAGATGCTATTTCCAACCGTGCACTGCAGGAAGGTCTCGGGCAAGTTCTAGGTCA
Source organism: Carlito syrichta (assembly GCF_000164805.1). Taxonomy (NCBI): domain Eukaryota; kingdom Metazoa; phylum Chordata; class Mammalia; order Primates; family Tarsiidae; genus Carlito; species Carlito syrichta. Next base: position 53,926 of record NW_007072073.1, read on the forward strand.
TCACCACCTAGCACTGGTAGAGACATCTGTGTGACACCAATACTTCAGTACTCAGTATTTTCATTCTTTGTCCCCACCATTATGTTGTTTTAGGTTTACAACTTGAATCAAACAAGTCCTGCAGTTTCTGACTTTTCTGTAGAAGTAATTAATACCACTACGATAAGTAAGAACTTCTACTCCAGTTTTTGCTACTCTCAACACGTGATCCATTATGATTCTGTCCAACTTAACCACTAAAGTAGGCCTGAAAATGAATGTAAACCCGTCTATGATTCTTTTAACATAAAGACTCACCAGTTTTGGTATTTACTTAATTACAAAACACCTTCTTCTAAATGCTTAAAGAAATATATATTGCTGGGTGAAATATGATCCTGGACATGCGCCTCAGCATTTTGGTTGATAGAATGGGCACAGGACTAATAGCTGCCATTACTGAGATAAAATGGGATAAAATACAGAGTGGGCCCAGTGTCTGGCTCACACAGCTGCTGAAGTTACTATCCAACACATCTACTTAGAGAGGTAATAAACATTCTAACACTAAACATTTTCTAATTCTGATAATTAAGCTCTTAATGAACTCCTCCTGCCTCCCCAATATCCACCACTGTTTGAAGTCAAGCCCTGAGAGCTGGAAAAAATTTAAATATCTGAGCATCCACATCTTAGGTAAAGTTGGGAAATGCTAATTACCACAGTAAAAAGCCAGACATTGTAAAACAGATAAATGAAGTGATGCCACTGTCCCTTCCCAGACCCTCTTAAGGAAAATTCCAGACGATGAACATGCATAGGACACCACCTATGCCACATCTCAGATCAAAATAAAACCCAGAGGCACACCGAAGCATTCCTCACTGCAGTCAGTGTTTAACTTAAGTACATAACACACACACAGGCGGCACAAGCACATGTCCTTGCTCTCATTCTTTAAGGAAACAGTCCCAACATCTGTGGACTTCAACTCAAAGCACAACATGTACATCATTAAAAAGGCATCATTAAAAGAAAACAGCACCTAACACAAGTCAGACTTCACTTTCCCACCAACTTTTATTAGGAAAGGTTTGTTTCCTGGACTAAGGTGACCAATGTTTGTTATGGAGATCACTGTAGTATACTCTGTTGTCTATAGGTTTACTGACTGGGTACGGTGGCTCGTACCTGTAATCCCAGCATCCTGGGAGGCCAAAGCAGGAGGACTGTTGGAGCCCAGGAACTCAAGACCAGCCTAGGCAACATAGCAAGACTTCAGTTCTATAAAAATTACTCAGTTAAAAAAGTATACATCTATAGGTTCATGTGGCCATGACAAAAATTTAAATACTAGAAAATGGGGGAGAAAGTTTCAAAACATCTTATTATAACAAGATAATTTAATTGAGATGAATCTTCAATAGGAAACAGTGATTCTTGCAGAGAATTGGGAGAGCCCTATACCTGATTTCCACATAATGACCGACTTCCTCAACCACCAACCTGACAGTGGCTGTAGGACACAAGGCTACCTCAACTTTGTACAGAAGAGATAAAAGGGGCAATGATGATAAAATACAAGTCCCAGGACCCCACCTCTGAAGTCATCCATAGCATGCATTTCAGGGTGCATACAGCTTAACAGGGCTAATATTCACAGTAGTCAGACACCATCTATAAAGGCACAATAAGGAAAAAAATTGCCTAACCCATCTATTCATACACGTGGACATCTGTATGGAGGATCTGCTTAAAATTTTACACTCAAGCCCTCTCCTCCTTTGTAAACAAAGCTGGAAAGCAGGTGCTAGGCTGGGCTTTCTTTTAACTCTTTGTGAGCCACATTAATAATTTATTTGATAGATAGAATATTCCCATCATTCCAAATGGCCTTCAGGCCACAGGATTTTTTTCTTATTATCTGACGTTTCTACGCCCCCTTTGTAGTGAACATGTATTGCTTTTATAATAAAAGTTATATTTAATTAAAAATATATCAAGTGGCAGAAGTCTTTGGAAGGCATGCCAGCTGAATTTTATTAGGAAAACTGGCATTAGGCATATGCCAGTGCAGAATATTGTGAGTTATGCAAGTCAAAAGGGCATTCAAAACAATTATTCATTTTAAAGAACCAAATTTCAATTGCTGTAGGAGCTAGCATGGCAACACAAAGGTAGACAAAGCTGATGAAGCTGGTGTGAATGTGAGGGGGCATCACAGGGAACGTCTGAATTCCATCTCAATGAATAAGGAAGGACGTTCCTTCCAGGAACAGCAGCATCGAAAAGACTCTGCAGGTTCGAGACCCGCCTGGGCAACTTGGTGAGACCTCATCTCTACAATAAATCAAAAAATCAGCCGGGTGTGGTAGCGCGCGCCTGTAGTTCCAGCTACTTGGAAGGCTGAGGCGGAAGGATAGCTGGAGCCCAGCAGGTTGAGGCTGTGGTGGCCGGGAACAGCCACTGCACTCCAGTCTGGGACTCCAACTCAAAAAAAAAAAAAAAAAGGCTCACAAGGTGAAGCAGTGATGTGTGTTGCTCAGAGAACTGCGACAGAATGACTTAGAAGAAAAGAGCAAACCCACAAGATGAGGTCTATGAGGCTGAGCAGGTAGGTCAGGGCCGTTTGGAGGCCCTACATGCCATGAGAAGGGACCTGGAATCTGACTGACCTCCTGTGACACAGATACCACTGAGGAAGTTTTTAGCAGGGAAGAACAATCCTATCACTGTTCTGCAAGATCCTTCTGGCAAGTACTGTTGAGAAAAGCGAGGCGGAAGACCCTCGAATAGACTGCGACAACCTCCTGAGATGAACTAAGAGAGGGGCAAGAGATGGGGGAACACTTGAAGACATTTTAGTGGGCAGGACTGACGGTCTAAACAATAAAGGGACATGGCTCTGAATGACTAAGTGAATGGAGGTGTCAGCACAAGATTAGGAGTTTAGGAAGAGAAGTCGATTCTGGAGACAAATGATAAATTTCACGTGGTGAAACTGAGAGTCAGAGGGGCCGGGGCTTAAGAAGTTGAGTATATGCATGCCAAGAGCTCAGAAGAAGGGAGATGGTGTTGATTCCCCCAGAATACAGGTGAAACAAATAGGGCTCAGAACTAATATGGCAAAGGCAAACCCCCCACCCCAAAAAACAACAACAAAAAAACAGCCGCAAGCGTCTGTATTCAAATTTGGGAAATATAAAAAATGCATCAGTTTATCTCAAAATACGACTAAACGGTTAGTATTTCCTATAATGATCCAAAAAATGGTTGTTTCACAATTAAAAAATACAGGGGAGACACCACTGCCATCTACAGCAAAGATGTCAGGCATTATGTAAACTAAAGGACAAGCACATCAAAGGGTGGCCTGGGAGGTGGGGAAAGAAGGATGATCTCATAGTTGGATGTGGACCTTCAAATCGCAGAACATAAATAAGGAATGCAAAAGGTACACAAATGAACAGGGCAGCTTCTGGCCAAGAACCACAGAGTGTATGCAGTCAGGCAGACATATAAAACAAGATGTACAAGGTCTGACTTAAATACTGTGGGAGTACCAGCTGCATCAGTCAGATGGTTTCACAGAGGATGTAAAATTTAAGTGGGATCTTTAGATAGAAGCAGGGACTTGCTAGGTGAGAAGATGAGGTAGAACAGAGAAGGGCAGAGGGAACACCTGGAAAGGCAAGGAGTCAGTTCCTCTTCATGCCTCTGCCAATGGCCCTGTCTTCCATTCCACCACGGCTGCCTTCTCTAGGGGGTCTGGATGCTTTGCCACTAGTGACTTCATTACTTGCGGTCTCAGTTTGAAATACCCAGCTCTAGGGTTGCCGTTTTTCTCTTCCAGGCCATGCTTCCTGGAACTCCTTCCAAAGCAACCCTCTGTCCCACCAGGCTCATGCCCCCATTGCCCTGCATGTCTTCACGCGTCACCTTACCTGTCTCGGTGTCCACACCTCTCCTTCCGCATATTTGCCTAGAAAACCCCCAACACTGGTTTTAAGCGCAACTCTTCTACCTACCCTGCACCCGAACATGCTGGGGTTAGCTCACCCTGCAGCATACTGAGTGGTCTCACTTAAAATTTTTATGACAACCACAAGTGCACCCTTAATTTTGGTCAACAACCTTACGTTTTCCTAGTCCACTCACTGTCTCATGTCCCATGTTATCTATTTCATATGTTCAAGTTTCTCCTTCACCTTGTCTACTCTTAGCTGGTTTGATGTACAACTTACGCCCTGTAACTCACCTGTGTGAAGTGTACAATTCAATGGTTTTTAGAGTACTCACAGAACTGGGTATCCACCACCATCAACCTTAAGACTATTTTATCACCCCAAAAACTCCATGGATGCTGCCACTCCTCATTCCCCATCACCCTCCCCAGCTCCAAGTGACCAAGAACAGCATCTTCTGTCTCTGCAGATTTGCCTACTCACGATTCATATAAATGGAATCATACAATATGCGGTCCTTTGTGACTGGCTTCTTTCACTTGGCAATTTTTTTTTGAGTCAGAACCTCACTCTGTCACCCAGGTTGGAGTGCAGTGGTATGCTCACGGCCACCCCAGCGTCGACCTGCTGGGCTCCGGCGATCCTTCCGCCTCAGCCTTCCATGTAGCGGGAACTATAGGCGCACGATACCACGCCTGGCTGATTTTTTTTTTTACTTGTGGAGACAGGGTCTCACCAAGTTGCTCAGGCAATCCGCTCGCCTTGGTCTTCCAAAGTGCTGAGATTACAGGCTGAGTCACCAAGCCCGGTTGGCATATCTTTTTAAGGTTCATCCATATCATAGTATGTTTAAGTATTTCAATATTCCACGATGTAATTACATTATATTTACCCTAGTTGGTTTGATATTTAAAAAAAAGGCCTTTAGAAAGCTTTTCACCCATTTACTCACTGCCAAATCTATCAATTTACCTGCACCTGTATGCACATTACTCCAGCCTGTGACTCTGTGTGCCACAGGCTAAAGTCCTTATTTGTAGTCTAGATCCATATCAACCTAGCATACATTCCCCTCTTCTTTCTTGCACCAAAATTCTCCAATGAATTAATATACCGTAGTTTGGGTCAACTTTTTAGAAACAAGAACATAAACTTCCTCACCCTGCATCTCCTTTCAGGTGTCACCCTATTTTATTGTTGCCCTATGTAGCAAACCTCCTGAGATATTCAAAAACATAATTGTATCCATTTCTTCATTTCCCATTCTCTCTTAACCCTACATAATCAGGCTTTTGAACCCATTATTCCAACGAAATCACTTTTCTCAAGGTCATTCAGAGGTTTCATCTCACTAATTCCAGTTGGCAAGTCTCAGTGTTCTTTTTTGAACCATCAGTGTCATCTGGCAGTTCATCTCTACCTCCTTTCTAGGAATTCTCTTTCCTTGGCCCCGAGAATACCTCTGTCCACTTCTGTATCCCATCCCACTGGCTGTGCCTTTGTAGGAACCTCTGCCGGAGAGAAGAGTATAGAACAGTAGTTAAAAGCACAGGCTCCCACTGGAGGAAGGCCACTCCAGCTCAGCCACTGGTAGCTATATGACCTCGGGAAGGTGATTTCATCTCCACAGGCTTAAGTCTTCCCATCTATAAATTGGGACTAACCTCATAGGCTTGTAAGGCTTACATGGTTAATATATACAAACTGCCGAAGAATTCCCACATGAGCTACATGTCTTCGCAGCTCTCAGTATCGTATTCTCAACTTTTAAATGTTGAAGAACTTTGGCCTCAGCCCTCTCACTACTTCTGTTTACATTCTCTCCTTAGGTAACCTCACAGGTTCCTGTAGCTTTAAATGTTATCATTATCTGCTAGAGAATAAAATTTACATCTGTATTAGACTTTGCCCATTGTTTGACATCTGCACCTGGGTATCAAAGTGAAAACAGCCAATATTTTAATTTGATATCCTCTCTCTAAATCCACCTCTACAGGGTTGCACACCTCAGGAACTGCAATTACATCCTGTCAATTGCTCTGGCAAAAAAACAACAACAAACTATAGGCATTCTTGGTTCCCTTTCTTTCACATTTCCTATTTAAATAATAAGGCAATCATGAAGGCTCCATCTCCAAAATATGTTGAGACTCCACTTGTCACCTCCATGCACCAGCTCAGACCAGGGTAGCACGCATCTCATCTGCTGCAATTGTCATCTGAGCCATCTCCCCTCTTGCGTGTTAGAACTCCAAGAATGTTTTCTCTACTAGCCACAGTAATTACTGAAAGACATAGCTCAGACTGTGACAAGGCAGGACCCCGACTCCACTCCCCACTGCACTCACACCCTGGCCCTCACCAGGCTTCTCTGAACTAGTCACCTCCTGCCACTCTCTTCCCATTGCTCTCCCTGCTCCAGCCATCCCTGCCCCTTGGTGGTCCCTCAGTGAGCCACACTCTCTCAACTCAGGTACTCCTGCGGTGTGCTCTCCTCTCCTGGGTACCACCTCAGATACCCTCCCTGGTCGTTTTAGTTAAAATTGTACATCCTACGTCACACCCTCAATCTCCGTCTTCTGGTTTACTCTCTTTGTAGAAATTATCTCCACATGAAGCTATTTGTTTACTGAGTCCTTACTAGAATCTAAACTCCAGTCAAATAGGTTTGGTTTTGTTCATTCTGGCATCTCTAGTACCTAGAAGGGTACTGGCACGTGCTAGGTATGGAATACACGTACGTTGAATATATGAGTAATGGTTGCAGAGGTGATGAACAAATTCATCAGGAGAAGATACCTCTCAGGGGGATAAGGACAGAGGCTATAAGGTCCAGGTTTTCTCTCAGGGAGGTGGGAATCTTTCCAGCATAAACCCAAGAGGACTTGAACTTTGAGAAAAGCTGCATTTTTCTTTCAACTTCCTTTCCTGCTCCTAGTTGCAGTTCCTCCTTTTTTGACTTGACACCAGCAGAATGACTGTCACCGTGGCATTCTGCATCAACTTAAAATGAAATTTTACCACACGGAGGAAAAGAGCCATCAACCACCCATCTCTTCCACCAATGCTCGAGGATCCCTAGGCAGACAGCCCTGGGTATTTTTTTTTTTTAATCAGCAAGTATTTTCCTTTTGGATTTCAGACCTGCAGAAAATTGAAACAACAGTACAACCAACATGTGTATTTCCTTTGCCTAGATTCACCAATTAATAACATTTAGGTAAATTTATTTTGCACACTCCCAGGTGATTCTTACAGTAGGCACTATGTTCTAAAACTGAAAAGAATGAAAGAATACGGAGCCAGTTTTCAAAGAATGAGAAAAAGCATATTTCAGACTGCATTAAATAAGATCATGGAAAAAAAATCATGCTTGCGACGTCAGCAAAAGATGCTTAAGAGAAATGGGTTTCTGTAATATATAATGCAAGTATACGGAAATGTCTTTCATCTATTTTTAGCATAAGGGTACATTATGTTTTGACAACATCTAATACATAAAAACAATTTCAAGTGAAATCAGAGGCTCATTATCTTTTTCAAATGACTCCTTTTTTTTTTTTTTTTTTGGCAAAACAATGTACAATAGGTTCTCTATGGTCACTTTCCCTACACACCAGGAAAAAAAGTCTTACCTGAAATTCTTCACAGCAATATTTTTGTCTACCAAAATAAATCTAGAGCCTAGTTTCTGCTCCTCCCACGTTCCTCAAGATGTCCCTTCAAGAGACTGAAATTTAAGACACTCTTCAGGCTAGCATTCAACAGCAGCCTAGGAACCCCAGGGGGACATGGAGGAAATGTAAAAAGAAGTCTCAAGTTTTTGCGCAAGTCTTTCCCTATGTTTTGTTTGAAATGCTTCATTCAGCTTATTAGAAAATATAGCATATTCATGCATAAATTCATATCCAAGGCAAGTATTTGTTGCCAACTAATCTATTTTGAATTATCTACTGTATCCACTGAACAATGTAATATACCGAGTTGAAGGTACTGTGATTTGTATTTCAGAACCATTTCTGCTATGTAAAACTAGTGGGATACCATAATGCAATACTTAAGAGTACAGGATAAAGTCAACAGGCTTTTGGGGTACCAAATCAAATACCTGGTATAACCCTCTAGCTTATAATTTAATGTAACCATATAGTAACTATAGCAAAATTCAAAATAATAACAAATACTGAAATGTAAAAATTGCTTTTCAAAAATTAGGTATATTAGTATTTTTAAAACTCTAGTTCTAGAAGTTTCCCTCAGGCTTTCTTTTAGTGCTAGTGGGAAACTAGTGCATTACTCCTAGTAGATTGGGGCTCTACTGTTCTAAACTAAATGTTACTAAAAATTATGAGCTACAAAAAAACTCCATAATTTCTAGACAGAGACTGGGCAGAGATATCCAAAGCTAAGTGAAGTTACCAAAACCAAGTACCAACTTTAAAGCAATTATTGAAATTGCTGATATGATTATGCATCTTCTAGGGAGTTTCAGGAGTCAATTAACTACTGCATAAAAACAAACACATTTGTTTAAATATAATTCACAAACCAATTCTGTCCACACAATTTCTTGAGGTGTCCAAAACTAGGATCATCAAATGAAATGCTTACTGAGGCCATGCTGGGACTGATGTGTGTCATCACACTACTGCCTAGCAACTCAGTTTATGGGTGTTTTATGACTCTTGCTTTAAAACCTTTAGCACAAAAACTACATGTAGTGGTCTTACAAATATCTGTTTCTCATTTAGAAACTTTACCAACGTCTACAGTAGTATGACAAAAAGCTGGGGAGAGAGATCTCTTCATATTGCTAATTGGCAAATAAATATATATTTCAAGAGGAGGCTTTAATTTTCTATAAAAAAAATGAATTCAACCTGCAATAATTTTTGTTTAAAAAGATATTTTGGAAATACTGGTAACACAGTAGAGATAGGTAACACAAACAAACATTTTTTGTGTATTTTTTTTATTGTTCTGAACACCAAAGTAACCCAAACTTTACATTTACAATGAACTTTTTAATAAATATAGGCTGTACATCATAGTAGAGATACATGTCATACAAAAGTTTTTGAAAAGGAAACACAGACACTTATACAGTAAAGAGAATGAACTGAATCACTATCATCTTTCATATTCCTTTCCTAAGTGACAACTGTAGAATGTTATCTTTAGATTTTATGAAACCACCACCATTCTAGCTGTTTTGCTATATGAGATTTCTTGAAAATCAAGTAATAATTAATTATTATTGTGCATCAAGTAATTTTATATTGTCAAATAATCAGTATTATTAAAATAATCAAAGTATATAAAAGATGGAGGTTTAGTTCCCTCCAAATTAAATAGTGTGGACCACCTAAATCCAGCTCATTACCCCTAAACTAACATCTACACTTTAAGACTGATGATACAGAAAATTATTTACATCTAACTATCCTTAAGGTACCCTATCACCTCTTCCCAGTATAATTAGGTGTCAATACAAAATTTTTGGAGATCTGTTGAACAACTGTTTGGACCCTACTACTTTAAATATTGCCACACTTCACAAATTCAGATCCAAGAACTCAGTCAAGACTCACTCAATGGAAAAATTATAGTTATCAAGTTGTGCTATTTAAATGAAATACTTCTATAACTAACCCAGTATCTTGGTAAATCAACTGACGAAACTTTAATATGGGTGAACTTATGATCTGGTTTAATCTACCTTGAAAATACCTGCAGCAACTATGTCAAGATACATTTTTTTCCTAAAAGGTTTGCTTCCTCTGCCTGGTAACAAACACAACAGTTTAAAATGAATCACAGCTAAAATATGATTTTATAACTGAAAAATATATTTCTCTTGGTGTTCTATTCTAAATATCATCTATGACATTTCTTACCCGTAGTCAGTACCCACCGTTCACTAAGTGCCTAACTGCAGGCTGTGTCAGGTGAGAGAGAGAGAGAGAGAGAGAGATATATATATATACACACACACACACACATATATGTGTGTATATATATATGTATGTGTGTGTGTATATATATATATGTTAGTCCATTGAATCATCACAACATCCCGGTGTATCATTTTTATTCTCCTTTACAGATGAGGAAACTAAAGTTTAGTATCGGTTTTAGACTTAAGGTTTTCTGGTCAGCATAATATTTCTTTTTATTAAAAGAAAATATTAGAGCACCAAAAGGAAATCTGAAAACATCTTAGTTCTAGCATTCTATCAGTTGGCTACCCCAACGTAATTACAGAAGCTATAGTATTGCACTGTGACTGACTGACTGTATTCCTTTATCAAAATGATGTAATTGCAGTTAGTCTTTGGATGAATCCCCCCTTATTTGCATACACATTAAAAAAAAATCACATCTATCTAAAAGGTCAAAACTTGTGATAATCTCTTCAAGAATGCTGACTGAAGGCACATGGAAGGCTTTCTTTCTCATGATTGGGACTAAACTACTGCATTTCAGTTAAAAGTGCTTATTTTAATAAAACTGTTACTTTAACCTTGTCAAATTTTAAGCTTTTCTGGATTTGGAATAATCTTCAATTTTTAAGTTTTGCTTTAAAAGTTATGGACAAAGTTAATCATCAGAGGTAAAATATGAACAGCCCTGCATTGAAAACCACCCAGTCATCTGCCCTTACTCATGTAACAAATGTCCCCTCTCTCATGGGTCCATCTAGTGGGGAGAAGATGATGATAAAAGCAAAGAAACACTGGGAATTTAATTATTTTTCTAACAGTGCTTAAGCTAACTAAGTTTGTTTTTCCAAGCTTACCACCTTCTGATATGTGTTTTGTTTCACATGTTGGATGCAGAGGTTAAATCATATGTTCAGCAGTGATAAAAAAATTAAAAAAGCAGGGTCTTCAAGAACTAAATGTTAAATTGGAGGCAGGCTACTTACTACTCTTTAGGGTTGTTTAAAAGCAGTGGTTACTAAACTCTTGGAGATCATGAAATCTCTTCACTCATTCAATAAATTTACTAAGCCCAGAAAAAAGCAAAAACACATACAATTTTGTACAGTCTCAAGTGGCCTAATATCTATGGATCCTAGACAAGGAAATTTCATTTCGAAGTGAATTCATAATCATTTTGTGGTAATGTGGAGAGAAGGGATTGATCAGAAAATGCTATCCAATTCAAATTCTCTGATTCTTGTGCAAACATCTTAATATGGGGGGTACATAACAAAGTAGATCCAAAGATGGTAAGGTTCCCAGTCCAATGTTCCTTCTACTACATTATTAACACTAGAATGCAGATCTCTTAAGCAACTTCCTCATTAAACAGATTATTTTCCATCAAGATAACGACATTGCTTCGTTACTTTCAATAAAGTTTAACCCTAAATCCTCTTTTACCAATACCCAAAAATAAAGTTTATTATCAGACTAAAACTCAGTCTTGGGAAGGGCAGAAACAGTGTACCATTTAAAAACAAACTGAATTTTTATTATAAATGTGGTACATGCACAAAAATAAAACTTCCAACAGTTCGGGTATAGGTGAAAAGTAAAAGTTCTCCATCACAAACCAATGTCCCACAGTCCTATACCTCAGAGGTAAACCAATGAGTTCTTTCCTAAAAAAATCTCAGGTTATGAAAGCAAACATGCATACAAATACACCTCTGAAAAATACAATGGGCTCATAGGATTACAACTTTGTAATGGTCAGAAAGTATTAACTCCCAATTAGGAGAATCAAGTGTTAATTATACTTGGCAATACTACTTCAAATAAAAGAATTTATTCATTTAAAAGATGATTTACTATAATAAGAATGTGATATATTTATTTGTAAATTAAGCAAACAAAGGTGAGCCCTCATAAAGATGTCAACAATCTAAGTCACACCTCTCCTGATGGCAGTAGTGAAGTTGTGGGTAAAGCACAACACATAAACTCCAGCCAAAGAAAACTGAAGGTGAGTGGGAAAGGTGACTGTGTAACTCACTCAGTCAAGGCCATTTTATAGCAATGTGTCAAAGATGAGCTCCTTGCTAGCCCACAGAGAATGCTACTAAAGTCCAGGGGTTTCAGTTGAATAAAAATTGGCTGAGACAGAGAAAAACCTATGCTCTCAAAGAAGTATCTCTTCAAAAGTGGGGAAGAGACTTGGGATATGTCAATTATGGATTTTGAAACAATACTTTCTCATAGAGACTACTTTAATCATTCTTCTATACCAAATTAAGATGTGCAGATCCAAACTTTTATTCTAGACAAAACAAACACGATTTCCTCTTTGAGGATGTCTCTTGGTAAAGACCAAGCATACATATCTGACTTAAGAGGAAGATCTTCCTCAAAAAGCAAAAACAACAAAAAAAAAATCAGTCTTGGACATTTTACCAAAATTCACACTGTATTTAAAAAAATCTGCCTTGGGGGAGGAGAGAACCAATGACAAAAACGTTAACTTACCAAGAAGTGAAACAGGCTGGGTTACAGGAGGGGTGGGCAGATTCGTGGGTGCAGCAGGTGGCACAGCAGAGCCATACATTTTCACACTGTCACCAGACTCGGCGTTTCCTCTAGCCCCAGACACCACTGTTGGAATGGGATTTCCAATAGATAAGTCTTTTGTAGTGTCTTCATTTATACCAGCGATAGTAGCTAAGGAATATAATTATATCAACATGTGAAGCTGAATAATTAATTATCTCCCGGCCAACATTCTTCTGCCATAGACCCTATTACTGGTTCATTCTCCCTCCTACCCCCAGCTGCAAAGAAGACAAGCGAACACCAAGGAAAAACATGCTTACAGTTTGGGATGCTTATTGGCGGAGTGTGAGGAGGAGGAATGGATACTGGTGGAGTTATAGGAGGTGGGGGTCCAGGAGGAAGAAAACCTAGAGTAAGAAAAATAATGTCAGCTTATGCTGCATCACTTAATTGCAGGCTCTAAAACAAATGTCTTCCTAAATAACTTGGTATACCTGGTGGTAAATGCATAGGGTTGAATCCTGGACGCAAAAATGGTGGCGGTGGTGGAGGAGGAGGAACACCAGGACCAAAGCCTGGAGGGGGAATTCCCAAAGGAGGCGTGAAAGCAGGTGGCTGGAGAGCACCAACAACAGGAGGACCTGGCTGATGCGGCGGAACCTACAGAGAGAGCAAAAAAGTGAAACCACCTCTAGACATCCTCCCACCCGTACGGGGATATGAGTAAGAAATAGCTTACTGTTGGAAAAATAGAAGTTTCTAAACGTGAGCTTACTAGACCAATACTTTTACTAAATAACAGGCAGTTGTTAACCTATATACATCTCAACTGACAGAAATGAAAGCTGTGCTCTCTAGTTTATGACAGTAAGTCCACACTGTATTCCATCAGCATCTACTGGAGTTCTCATACTCTATGACACATGGGAATTAAATGAGTTAATACATAGTAAGTGCTAGTGCCTGGAGCTTAACATATTTACACCTGACAAATGTTAGCTGTTTTTTTTTTTTTTTTAAAAAGATAAATTTTAACAAACTAGTCAAGTTCTTTAAATGAGTGCTGATATACGCTAAATTTTGTTAAAAAACTGCACTGGAACAGCGTATCCAAAAGGTCAACTAAAGAGTACAAACTTGGGGAGTCCATTTAAAAAATATCACAGCTAAGGATGTACACTGAAGGATGTAATTTTCCCCTCACATTGAGAAAGGATTTAAGGATGTAATTCTTCCCTCACATTAAGAAAAATCAAAAGAATATGCAGCACACATGCAACCCATTTTTGTGACAGTTCAGATTTAATGTGAGAAACTGAGGAAGGAAGACACTGAAAGACAAGAAAAATCTAGTAGGTCACACATAGAACTATGGATAAAGTACTTATAATTTTCACAGAAGTTTTTCATTATTTAGCTCTTATTATATGACAGGAAATCTGCTGAGTACTTTACATTATGTCATTTAATGTTCAAAATAACTCTGACATAGGTGAAACACCAGAACGAAGTCCAGGAAAGGAAATCAGCACATTTACAGATAGGAAATTGAAGCTTAGAGGTTAGGTTACTGGCCCAAAGCCACGCTGAGTATAAACAATGGAGTTGGGAATCAAACCCAGTTCTACCAGAACCTGGATTCTTTCTTTTAAAGTAACAGTGTGGTTGACAAGACAGCAGAGGCTTTATAATAATATATGTTCATGTTAAATGGAGTTCAACTTATTAGTGTATAAACATCCATTAAAAAAAATCTCATAATGATAGCACCCAAACTGAAGATTAAGAAACTCCCTGGTGGGTGCAGTGGCTCACACATAAAATCCCAGCACTATGAGAGGCCAAGGTGAGAGGACTGCCAGAGCCCACAGGTTCGAGACCAGCCTGAGCAACTTGGTGAGACCTCATCTCTACAATAAATCAAAAAATTAGTTGGGCATGGTGGTGAGTGGCTGTAGTTCCAGTTACTTGAAAGGCTGAGGCGGAAGGATTGCCTGAGCCCAGCAGGTCGAGGCTGCGGTGGCCATGAGCGTGCCACTGTACTCCAGCCTGGGCGACAGAATGAGACTCCAACTTAAAACAACAAAAAAAAAGAAACTCCCTTTCCCTCAAAGCAGCTTATCGTTGAGTAAATAACCAGGTTTCTTCAGGACATAAAGTTCTTGAAGAAAGAAGATCCAATAAGAAAAAAAGAGTAATCAGAATATATGAAACTCTAATAGTTCCCATTTTAGGTCTAGGACATTATAAAGTAAGACCCTGAATAAGGCAATATAAATTTATTCTGGTTCTATTAACATTTATGAAAATAATGCTAAAGAGTTTATAAATTAATCTGATATACCAACATATAAAAAATATATGCATTTATTTATATGCTCCTGTTTTTGACTATGAATCTAGACATACATCTACAATTAGATTTTAAAAAGAGACCTTTCAGACACTTAAGTTTTAAACAGTGCCTCAAATATTCTCACCTGTGGAGGTGGCACTGTTATAGGTGCAGGAACAGGAATAGGAGGGACAGGCACAGGTAAAGGTTTAGGTATGGGTGACACTGGTTCCGTGTGTGAGGTTTCTGCACCTCCATTTTGAGCAACTTCATTTTCAGGCTTCTTGGGAATTCCTTTCCAATCTGTGAGAATTAAAGAAATTAATGATAAGAATTTACTGTTTTCAGTTTGTAACTTTAAATCTAGAAATGATTATTTAAATTATGAATAACAACAGAAAACAAAGAATGCTTACTATGTGCCAGGCACCGTACTAACTTATTTACTTCTCAGAACCATTTACAAATAGATACTATTATCTATTATTCCCGTTTTACAAATGAGAGAAGCAAAGGTAATGTTCCCAGGTCACATTCATAGTAAATGGCAAGAATGGATTCAATCCAGAGTATTTGGTTCTAGAGTCTATGTTCTTTTTTGAGTTAGGGTTTCACTCTATTGCCCAGGCTAGAGTGTAGTGGCACAATCATGCCCTCAGCCTCAACCTGAATTCGTCCATCAGCTTTTCAAGTAACTGGGGATTCGTCCATCAGCTTTCTAAGTAGCTGGGACTATAGGTACATACCACCACGTCTGGTTAATTTTTTGATTTATGTAAAGACAAGGTCTCTCTATGTTGCCCAGGTTGGTCTCAAACTCCTGACTCAGACAATCCTCTCCCCTCAGCCTCCCAAAGTGCTGGGATTACAGGCGTGACCAAGTGTCTATGTTTTCAACCACAAGAATGTATTGTTTGAACTAAAGTATACTAAAAAAAAAAAAGAAGATAATGAAACACCCAACATTTCCTGGACAAACTTTCCCTAATAGCCAATATAACCTTCCACCTATTTCCATATTATCTTTCAGTCAAGTGAAAAACAAAACCATCTTTCCATTCTGTCCTCTGCAGCAATGCTCATCAGAGACTCCTATATTCTTGACATCTTCAACGAATCCTCCACTGGATTCCACTGCCTTATTCTGTATATCCTGGTTCAGAGCCTGCCAGATGCCTGGCATATAGTAGGCCCTCAGCCCTCAGTTTATGATGAAGAGATTGATATGTAAGGGGTTACTTAAAAATCTAAAAAAACACTTCCTAATGCAAAGAATAAACAGGAAATCTAATTTTTCATATGTACTACCAAGCAAATAAATAAGCTTTACCTGGGTTAAGTGTATCACTGTCCAACATTCCTCCTTCACAAAAACTCTCCAGTTCCTCAGGCTTGACTTTGTCCCACGGAATATAAGTAACACCAAGTTCTACATCCCAATACTGCTTATAATCTGCTTTTATTCCTTTGTTTAAGGCCCAGGCAATCTATTCCATCATTAGTAAAAATTAAAAAGGAAGAAAGGAAAAAGAAGGTCATAAGCCTTGAGAATTCACTATTTTCCATCATTCTACTCATTCCAACTTGGGCAGCCAGGGAGCAATCTGGATCAGCTAGCTCTGGATCCTATCTGAAGTCTTATTCTCAATATGCAACTGGTTAGCCTTTATTCCCACTTTGTTTTAGGATGGAAATTGCATGAGTACCTGCTTATTACCAACTCCCACCCAACTTAGACATCATAAACTTAGAGAAAAGGGAGAAACATATTAGGGAAAGGCTGAAGATTCCTGAAGAGGCTGGTATACTGGAGACTACTTTTAAAAGTCTATGGGTATCTCATAATTACCAACATTAAACAAATTCCTTTTGTGGTACAATCCAAGGCTAGGACAGGGTGCCAGGACAGTGGTTTTGGCTCCTTAGAAAAAGAATGTCTATGTACCTATCTCTGGTGAATGCTTTTCACAGTTAATTCTAAGGTGAGATGGCAAACTTTAAAAATAAAATGTGAAATATCCAAATTTTGTGAATAAGATGACATACATTACTAAATGACATGATATTTAAAGCACTAATTTAACCAGTTTACCTTGAACTCACCTACATTTGGGAAAAACAAAACAAAAAAACCCACCAAAATTCTACCATGCATGTAACAATCTTTTGTTAATTAAACATTGCATTTCTGTTTAGGAGACAACCTCTTAAACAAAAATGCACATGAAATTTCTCAAGGTCAAAAGCCATTTCTAATCATAGTTTTTAAAAAAGACATATAACAATAGCATATTTTTACAAAATGAATTATAATGTATAAAACTGTACCTTTATGGATTTCTGGTTCACTTTATAGTTTCCTCGGCTCAGTTTCTGCAGGGCACGATAAGCATCTTGCCTATGAACCATAACGATATAGGCACAACCCCTGGGAGGAATCATCTGGTCCAAAACATTTTAATATTACAAAAGATGACAACAAAATTCAGGAGCAACAAGATATAATACCAAGTAATCATTTCCCACAACGCTAATCCTCACCCCTAGCCAGTGCTCTATATATAATTTAGGGTTAAATTCACTTATAAGTTGGCAACTCAAGTTTGGTCTCAACTAACAAGTGAGTCCTTCAAGCTTTGTTATACAAACTTCTTAGGAAAAGGTTTCAATTACTTTTTTTTTGAGCCACGGAGAGGGGGTCCCACTCTGTCACCCAGGCTGAAATGAGTGGCACAGTCATGGCTCACCACAGCCTTGACCTCCAGGGCTCAGGTGATCCTTCTACTTTGGCCTCCTGAGAAGCTGGGACTACAGTTATACACTACCACACTTGGCTAATTTTTTGATTTTTTTTTTTTCATCAAGACAAGGTCTCCCTGTGCTTTTCAGGGCTGAAGCAATCCTCTCACCTAGGCCTCCCAATGCTGGGACAACAGGCATGATCTATCATACCCAGCCAGAAAAGATTTTATTATTAAACTTGGTTATCCAAGAAATATTAAATGGAGAACAAGCTAAATGGACTCAGAATACCTAAACTCTAGTCACACCTATAAACTTGGGCAAAAAAGTGCTCAAGTCCTTAATTTTATAAAATTACATTAATTGAATCTGTCACTGTAACTGAAAAACTGAATAAACACTCACATTAATTGATTCAATTGGACCAAACTCTTCCAAGAGACTAGCAACATCCTGCTGAGTAGTTCTTTTGTCCAGCTGCCCTACCCAGAGTGTTGTGCTGCAAACTTAAAAATAAAATTACAATCACAAAATACACTTGATAATGAGTAGCACTGTATCTTAAAGATCATTATACAAAATATGCATGAGTTATATTATGATACCACAAATTAAAATAGTAAATCTCACCATACAATTCAAAAAATTCTACAAAATCCCTGGACAGTGAAAGGTATACATAAGAGTTGGAAAAACTTGGCCCTGTTGTGGACAGATCTAAAGATTTAATCTATAAAACTGAAGCCAAAGAAACAATAACTTGCCCATAGCATCCCCCCAATGAGGAGCAGAACTGGAACTTGAGTCTCCTGATTACCAACCAACACAGTTTTGTTCATTATATATGGCCATCCTTTTCCAACTCTTGAAAGTTTATGTTTGTTTTTTTTGCAGTGTCTTAGGTATAAGCCTTACAGAGTTAGATGTCTTACATATGCCCTAGTCATATTAATTAAATACTAATAGATACTGATTTATATCATGAATATGTCTAGCACACCTTACTAAATATATGTTAAAGACATCTAATGAGATTCAGAACATAATGCAAGCTAACATATTCTCTAAGTTATAAATCTTTATATAAGTAAGGGGGTAGTAGTTGTTTTAGAAAAACACCCTTTCCATTGTGCAGAGGAGAGCTACTTAAGGAGAGCTAATAAGACATGAAAAAGCATATTTAGAATAAAAATCAACACAGTGGTAACATGTCATTTATGATTTTGCTATTTTAAACCCAAGACGTGAAAAAATAGCATAGAAAGTTTGAATATAAAGGCTTAGTTACCACTTGCAGTTTCTGGTTTGACTTGAGGAAGGCCTTTCTGTCGACGTTCCCTCTCTTTTTCACGATCTCGTCTTTCTTGGGATCGAGATCTGGGAGAATGTCGGCGTCTATCTCTGGATCGAGATCGAGAACGTCGATGCCGAGACCTTCGAGATCTAGAACCAGATCTAGATCGTCTCCTTTTTGGTGACCTAATGTTTTCATGAGAAGGGAAAATGGATGGCATATGGAGAAAAACAGAAAATAGAAACGCATACTAATTAATGTTTGGATAGGTAAGAATGCAATAGCAGGGAATTTTTAACATGTGCAAAGTTAGAAAGCATGTGCTATTTAAATAAAATAAATAAGGTTGCTAGCCATAAAAACATCTCTCATCTTCAGCACTTCTGGTATTGTATTACATTCCATCCTTGCAGTGTAAGAAGCTAATTGTCATGGTTGAGATCCAGGCTACTGGCCGGGTTTAGTGGCTCAGCCTGTAACCCCAGCGCTTTGGGAGGCCGAGGTGAGTGGATTGCCTGAGCCCATGGGTTCGAGACCTGCCCAGGCAACTTGGCAAGACCTCGTCTCTACAATAAATAAAAAAAAATTAGCCAGGCATGAGGTACCCCTGTAGTTCCAGCTACTTGGAAGGCTGAGGCGGAAGGATCGCCAGAGCCCAGCAGGTCGAGGCTGCGGTGGCCGGGAGCATACCACTGCACTCCAGTCTGGATGACAGTGAGACTCCAACTCAAAAAAAAAAAGAGATACAGGCTACTACTGTTATCTACCTTCTCAGTAAAGTCTTTCTGCAGCAA
Organism: Carlito syrichta; assembly: GCF_000164805.1. Taxonomy (NCBI): domain Eukaryota; kingdom Metazoa; phylum Chordata; class Mammalia; order Primates; family Tarsiidae; genus Carlito; species Carlito syrichta. Next base: position 73,512 of record NW_007072073.1, read on the forward strand.
TTAAAAACATAATCTGCTTATAGCATTACTGTGATCTTTCCCATTTTGTTGGCCGATATAGTTGTAAAGGAACTTTGAATATATAAGTCTTCAAATATCAAACACTGTATACCTATATACAGGCATCAGAGCAACTCAAATAGATGGAAAAACTGTGGGCATGATTGACGTTAGGTTTTTTTTCCCTCCATCATTATTTCACTTGCTCCCTTCTTCACAAGTAGAAATACAAATATACCAACTGTCATTTTATTAACAATCTGAGTAGCTGAAAATAATTCAACTGATACTAATTTCTATGTCTCCTAAGACATAAAGGGTTGGAAAGCATTTTCTAAAATTACCTGGATGCTGACCTAGATCTTGACTTTCGGTTATCAGACATATGCCGCTTAACCTCTTGAATACAAGGTTGTTCTACTTCCATTTCCTTAAAGAACAAAAACAACATCATAAAATGAGAAAAGTGAAAACTACAAAGGCAAGAGGACAAAAATCTAACAAATGCTAAATTAAAAATCTCTTGCCTGGAAGCAATTTTTTTTTTGGTTATATGGGACGAAATTACCAGTTAAATAATAATTGGTCAAGAAAAAAAGTTTATATGGTGTATAAGATTAGAATACTTCTCTACTTCTTAAGTTGTTTAGTTAAGTTACATGCTATTTTAATAAACCATCGTCTAATGTAGCGAAGCAGGGACTGGTTAAACTAGATCTCAATCCTCACAGAATGCTACGGAGCTGGTAGTATTAGGATGTCCATTTTCCAGAAGAGAAACTTGGAGCAGAGTTAATACATGCCCAAGGTCTTTCTTCATATTAAAAAATGAAAATAGCAAGCAAATAATTAGAAATCTGCATACAAGTCACAACAACCAAAATGATAACATGAGAATGAAAATTTACCTGCTGATGAGGCTTCTGTGTAAGTGGCTCATTCTGTGCCTGAAAAGAAGCCTGGAAAGGCTGCTGCACAGGTGGAGTTGGAGGAATCACAGGCTGAGCCATGGGAGGAAATGGAGGTGTAGGAAGAAGTCCAAATCCTGGCATCTGTCCATTAGGAGGAAGCGGAACCTTTCATTTTTAAAGAAAGTATATGAGTAATTTTAAGTAGCAGCTACCAAAAATAATTTGGAAAATTCTTAGTTACTTATATAAAACTGGAATATCTTCAATAAACTTTGATCAAGGAAAAGCTACAATGACATTTGACACTGTTTAGCAGTTTCCTTATGTACAACCTTTATCCAAAGAATTGTTCCATATCAAGCATATAGGTTAAAAATCTATCACTCATTTAAAAATTACAAATACACAAGTTTGGTTTTAAATATTAGCTTCAGCCGGGTTTGGTGGCTCAGCCTGTAATCCCGTGCTTTGGGAGGCTGAGGTGAGTGGAATGCCTGAGCCCGAGGGTTTGAGACCCACCTGGGCAACTTGGTGAGACCTCATCTCTACAATAAATCAAAAAATTAGCCAGGCGTGGTAGTACACGCCTGTAGTTCCAGCTACTTGGAAGGCTGAGGCAGAAGGATTGCCGGAGCCCAGCAGGTTGAGGCTGCGGTGGCTAGGAGCGTGCCACTGCACTACAGTGTGGGTGACAGAGTGAAACTCTAACTCAAAAAAAAAAAGAAAATACCTTCATTTACAAAAGAAAGTAATTGTGATAAACTGAACTTAATGTCAGAAGTACTCTTGCAAATGGTTTCTTTTAGCTTTAAAGGCAATTAAGCCTTTTGAGGTGATTAGAAGCATGACTTCTAAGTTTACTTAAAAAAAAATTTACCAAGGAAAAATTTCAACTAACATACTCCACTTTTAGGGTTTCAAATTAAGTACCATAATAATAATGAGAGTAAACTATAACTTAAGATATTTCTGCATGTACAATTTAAACACAAATAAAACGAAACTATAATAGTTATGTCACAAAATATTCTTTCTAACTCATTTATAAACTTTCAGTAATTGTTAAATACTTGAAAACATGTTCATAGGTTTTCTTTATAATTTAAACAGGCTTATAAAAAACTTTTCAAACTACATTAATCAACAAGTCATTAAAATCACTATCAATTTCACATTACCAAATATATGAAATGGACTGAACACAATGTGAATAAGAAAATAAATACACTGTAAAGAGATTTCTCAAACCTTTTGTAAACAAAGGCTGTAAAGCAGCATTTCCGAAGGATGGCTGTACAACAGAATCATTGCAAAATTTACAAAACAGATTATTTGGAATAAATCACAGCACTGGAGGGACAGGATCTGTTTTCAAAAAATGTTCCTCCCTGCTCGCATAATTTAGCCGTACAGCCAAATTTAAGAAACTCTGAGCCAGGCACGGTGAGTCACGCCTGTAATCCCAGCATTTAGGGAGGTCGAGGTGACAGAACTGCCTGAGGCGCCCAGGGGTTTGAGATTAGCCTGGGCAACTTGGCGAGACCTCATCTCTATAATAAATAAAAAATGAGCTGGGTGTGGTGGCATGTGCCTGTGGTTCCAATTACTTGGAAGGCTGAGGTAGAAGGAGCACAGTGGGTTGAGGCTGTAGTGGTCATGAGTGTGCCATTGCAATCCAGCCTGGGCAACAGAGTGAGACTCAAAAAAACAAAAACCAAAAAACTCCCTCTGAATTAGAGAATTTAATAGAACATACCCAATGAACAAATCTCTACTAGCTTCCCACAACTCTCTAGTGTGCTATGTATGCTCCTTTTGTTGTGAATTTGAAGCTATATTCCTGAATGTTGAGATCTGAAAGCCCCCCTAAAGTATCTCATCACACAACACACAGAAAAAAGGCACCTGTATGGGAAAGAATTGTATAACTAAATAGGTCAGTTTCTTTAAACAGAACTGTAATCTCTCTCTGGTCTATTTTAACTGAAATACTCATTATTAAAAATATGAGCATGCAATATTTAGCATCTTTATTTTAATGAAAGCAAACGCAACTCAAGATAGTTATGTGTTCCAACAGCTTTTATGGGAGCTATAGTACTACATAGCCAATCACATAGCTAAGTAGTGGTCTGTGAAGTACAAACCCTGTGCACTAACAAACAGATCTGGAGTTACTAAAACTTAACTGCAAGAAAAATGCTTGTACCTGATGATGCATTGGATCCTGTTGCATTCCCATCATTCGAGGTTGAAACTGATCCATATTTTGATGCTGTGTGTATGCTGGCTGCTGCATGCCATCTCCAGGAAACCCACTAAAAAAGGTATGTAATCTTTTTACCCATTAAAAAGCACAAGATTCTCAGTCACGTTTATACTACAGAAACACAGAGTGTTGTTCAGGAGTCATTTCAACATTTTACTGAATCATATATTTACCATATATTAATTTATATACTCAGTATTATTCCTAACATAACAGTCATTTTATTTCATTTCATTTTATTTTATTTTAAGAAAGGAGGATTTATTGAGAGGACAGGAAAGCTTCCACAGTGGGAGGGAATCCAAATTGCCCAAACAGACATTTTAAATTCTAAATCTGATAGGATGCCCTCCCCATTCAGGAGAAAATCCACACCACCACAAATTTTACAAAATTGATCCACTGGAAATTGTTTTCATTGCTAAGTGTTACTTACATTAAGCTTTACAACTATTACCAACTCTATACGTGTCAGAATAAAAAAACTCAACTCACAATGGTGCCTGTGGAGGAGGCGGCGAGGCAGCAGTGGGTGCAGCGGCAGCCGGCACGGCGGTGGCGGGTGTGGGAGGCACAGCAGCAGCAGGCGCTGTCGTGGTGACGGCAGCAGCATCCTCTTTCTTTGATTCTTCTACAGCTTCTGGCTCATCATCATAATCAAATCTATCAAGCAGCTTCTGGAATAAAGATGTCAACATTCGTTTAAAAATTTAGACGGATACATTACACAAAGAACTTTATAAAAACAACAGATGTTTATGACCACCACACTGTCATATACAGTCTCATTTTCCCACATGCCCCTGAGGACCATGGGTTCATAAGCAATTTTCACACAAATGCCATTGTGGAAAAGATGTAATTTTCATTCTGCTTTCCTTCCAATAATAAGTGTAGTGTTTTCTACTTTCTACCGCTTATTTCATATTTCATTTAGCAGTACACATATTCTCCTAAAATATTCATTTACCATTTACCTAGACTAGAAACCGTTGGAACTTTGTACACATGAAATGGGTGCATACTTTCAGTCAGTTGTAAAATGTACAAAAAGAAAAACTGTCTTATCTAAACACTATAATGCATATAGAAAGATGTCCATATACCACTTGCTCAAGAATATACTAATATGAAAAAAAAAGAATGGCATAGAATGGGGCACGAAGAAGTCTCACCACCAGTTCACTAGTTTTTTAAAAGTCACCGCTTACCAGAAACATATTTAAAAAAAAAAAAAAAAGGACATTTTTACGAGATCACATGACTAGAAGAACAGCTATTTAAAATAAGATTTATCCAAAAGGTAACACGGGATACCTACTAATGTGAAGTCAAGATCATAAAGACCATCATCACAAGAACCTTGCAATGTTTCTTCTTTTTACAGACAAAGAAACTAAGGTTCAGGTGATTAAGAAACATAATTAAGCCAGGTATGGTGGTTCAGGCCTGTAATTCCAGCACTTTGGGAGGCAGAGGCAAGAGGATTGCCTGAACCCAGAGGTTCAAGACCAGCCTGGGCAACTTGGCGAGACCGTGTCTCTACTGTAAATCAAAATAATCAGCCAGGTGTGGTGGTGTGTGACTATAGTTCTGGCTACTTGGAAGTCTGACGTGGAAGGATTGCCTGAGCCCAGGAGGTCAAGGCTGAGGAGGCTGCAGTTGTGCCTCTGAACTCTAGCCTGGGTGACAGTGAGACTCTGACTCCAAAAGAAAAAAAAACCAAACATAATTAAGACTGTACAGTCAATGAATAATAGAATCAGGATGTGAACACTGGTCTTTTTGACTTCAAAGTCTTCAGTCTCTGGCCTCCAACAAACCATCTTTTCTTTCAAGCTGTGTTCTTTCTACTCATAAATTTCAACCTCAAATTCCTAAACTTGTGTTGCTCTACAATATAGGGGTGCCATTTTAAGTGTGATGTCTGCTCCAAAGATGGCGATAGTCAAATGAAAGCTCAAGTCACCAATCAACAAACAGAATAGTCAAAGAAAATGGCAGAAGCACGGTTGAGCGAACATCATGCTACACACTGACACTGTAATTTAATTCAACTTCAAAAAAGTAATACGCAGATAACATCTCTCTTTTTTTTTTTGAGTTAGAGTCTCACTCTGTCACCCAGACTGGAGTGCAGTGGCCACTCCCAGCCACCGCAGCCTTGACCTGCTGGGCTCCAGCGATCCTTCTGCCTCAGCCTTCCAAGTAGCTGGAACTATAAGCGCGTGCTACCACACCTGGCTAATTTTTGATTTATTGTAGAGATGAGGTCTTGCCATGTTGCTCAGGCGGGTCTCGAACCCGCGGGCTTAGGCAATCCACGCACCTCAGTCTCCCAAAGCGCTGGGATTACAGGCTGAGCCACCAAGCCTGGCAGTAAAATCTCTTAAATTGCACGTACATTATTTTGGCATCCCTTGTAGTTCTACCTAGAGATTCTGGTTCTACTTCACTGAACAACAGATTTTTAAATTAGGAAGGAAAGTCCACCCCTTGGACAACACAGTCTATTGAACTAAACCAAGTGTAAAGAGTATTTTGGGAAAGAGCTACTTTTTGTGTATGTTTTTTCTTCATAATTCTAGAACTGATTGAAAGTTCTTATAAATTAGCAAGCTAATATTTTCTAAACATGAACCATAAGCCCCAGCCTCTTACTGTTTTACACACATTAGCTTATTTAACTCTCATGGCAACAATAAACTATATTTACTGCCATCATTATCTTACAGTGGTGAACACCTAAAAGTTAAGTAACTTAACATCAGGATAGTAAGAGACAGGAACCAAAATGAAAATTTTGGTTAAAACTGTCTATAAAGGCTGAGCTCAGTAGCTCAGTCTGTAATTCCAGCACTTTGAGTGGATTGCCTGAGGTTGTGGGTTCGAGACCAGCCCGGACAACTTGGCAAGACCTCATTTCTACAAAAACTAAAAAAAAATTAGCCGGGTGTGATAGTGCACGCCTGTAGTTCTAGCTATTTGGAAGGCTGAGGTGGAAGGATTGCCAGAGCCCAGCAGGTTGATGATGGGGTAGCCGTGAGTGTGCCACTGCACTCCAGCCTGGGTGACAGAGTGAGACTTCAACTCAAAAAAAGAAAGAAAAAAAAGCTGCCTATAAAAACAAAACTTAAGATCTTGGCAGTTTATCATACATAAATATGTTCTTTACAGCTTGAAGATTTGTACCTATTGCTTTAGAAAAAACAACTTGAAGCAACTAAAAAATGAAACTGGGGTCTCTCCACAAAGAAATTTTTGTTGCTTTTTAGGAAATTGAATATCCACGAAGCAGCTGAAATTGACAAATCATCCTCAGTGATTTGCTTAAAACAGACCTTTTTACTCAAAGAAAAAGCAAAGAATTCCTTTTTCTAAATTTGGTATAATTAACAAATGCTGGCTGACAAGGTAAAACACTAGAGGAATTACAATTGAAATTAACAAGGATGCCCACTATCATGGCTTTTCCTAAACTAACCTACCCAATCAAAGAATTCTAATATTTATGATAAAGTTTATCTGAAAAAGCATGCTGGAATTTAATTTTATGTGTCAACCTTGCTAGTGTTCAGTTGTTTCGTCAAATACTAATCTAGATGTTGCTGTGAAGGTGTTTTTTTAGATGAGATTAACATTTAAATCAGTAGGCTTCAGGTAAAGCAGGTTACCCTACATAAGGAGTGGGCCTCACCTAATCAACTGATGGCCTTAAGAATCAGAACTGAGTCGGGCTTGGTGGCTCAGCCTGTAATCCCGCGCTTTGGGAGGCTGAGGTGAGTAGATTGCCTGAGCCTGCGGGTTCGAGACCCGCCTGGGCAACTTGGCGAGAACTCGTCTCTACAAAAATTGCACTCTAGCCTGGGTGACAGAGTGAGACACAGACTCAAAACAAAAAACCAAAAAACTACTAGAAGAAAATATAGAATTCTCTTAAAAATACAGCTGAGGAGAATTTTCCTAATCACAACATAGAATAAAAGACTAATAAAACCACATATACGAGCATTTATGTTCATATGTGCATTGAAATAGACGTGAAAAAAATATACAAACAAGTCTGTTCAAACTTATATAAAATTGTTTCTCTTTTTACTTTATAAATTCCTGTGTTATTTATGTGTATTTTCCCCCCTACAAGTCTGTATTCCTTTGTACTCAAAAATTCATCCAATTTTCTTTTTTTCTGAGTTGGAGTCTCACTCTGCTGCCCAGGCTGGAGTGCAGTGGCACAGCCATGGCTCACCACAGCCTCAAACTCCTGGGTTCATTCAGATGATCCTTCTGCCTCAGTCTCCCAAGTAGCTGGGACTACAGGCATGTACCACCAAGCCTGGCTATTTTTTTATTTTCTATAGAGATGAGGTCTTGCTATGTTGCTCAGGCTGGTCTTGAACTCCTGGGTTTAAAGCAATCCATCATGGTCTCCCAAAATGCTGGGATTACAGGAGTGAGCCACTGTGTCTGGCCTTATCCAACATTCTTTTAGTCAGTAGAAATTGACTGACAAATCACTAAAATGTAATGAAAATCATTATTTACTATATTAATTTTAAGTCTGGACTACTGGCAATAGCTATTCTATCTTAGAATGTTGGAAAGAATAAAATTTTAGAGATAATGAAACCAAAGATACAATTTAGGTCTGATTTTCAAACTTTTGTTTTGTTGTAATAGAACCTGAAAAGTGAAATGAAATTTTGTAACACGATAAACATAATAAACAGATAAAACAGATAAGAGTGAAGCAGCCTGGGTTAAAATTTCAAGTTTGAAGCTGTGAGTTGTGCATGTTCAGCATACCCATAGTCTTAGTGGCAACTTTTAAAGTATGTCTAAGGAACCACAGACCCAACGGAGAAGCTGAAAGACAGTGAACCAACCCAAACTTTCTTGTTTTGCTTGTTCTTTAGAGAGATGGTCTTGCTCTGCTGCCCAGGTTGGAGTGCAGTGGTGCAATCATAGGTCACTGTAGCCCTGAACTCCTGGGATCAAGTGAGCCTCCTTTTCCCTCAACCTCCAGAGAAGCTGGGACTTTAGGCATGTACCACCATGCCTGGCTAGTTTCTAAACCCTCATGTTTTAGTCATGTTAACTAAGGTGTTTTAAGAGCAAAAAACGGAAAGTAACTTGAATGTCTATCAGTAGTGGAATGGATAAATTGTAATGTGTCCATGTAACGGCATACTACATATTATATGCATACAGTAAAAATGTAGATCTAAATTCATTATTAATCTTAACAAAAACAGACAAGAACATTAAGATGAAAACAAGAAGGCTTGTATTATGACCAATTAAAGAAAAGCATATATTCACAAGAAACTAATTCTGCAAAGATATAAAGCAAAATGTTACAGTAACACTAAAGTATGGAGTTAATGAAGAATTTTCTGTTTTCTTTTCTCCCAGAAAAATTTTGCAGTGAGCATATAGCATATTTAAAACCAGGAAAAATAATCAATGTTTTCGTGTTGAGGGGGAAAATCCCTCAAACCACAAAACAATAAAATAAGAATCCACAGAAAATACAGAAGGGATAACTGCCATGATCCAAGTTGAGTGATATAAACGGGGTTGAATTATGTGAGAAAAGCATACCTTGTCAAATGCAGTTTTTTGTTCAGGTGGGGGGAAAGCAGCTTTTTGTTCAGGTGGTTGTGTAGGAGTTGTCTTTAACTGAGCTGTGATAGCCTGAACCTGAGCCATCACAGCATTGTCAAGGGCGGGAGACTGTGGTTTTGGAGGTTGTTGAAAAGTCTGAAGGATCTGCTGAAGCTTAAAGAATGGGAAAACTCATAAAAACCACACAACAAAGTATAATCATAGATAGTATCAAAAAATAATTTACTAAAAATATGTTGAAGGTGACTCAAAATAGCACAGGCACAGAATAAACTGGAAGAACATCCTTTTACTGATGGTTAAAGGTTTGTTGTGAATGAATATAGAGAGAAACACAAAGTGTATACTTAGGGTTAAAATGTATGCTGACATCCTCAATGATATAAAATGATGGTAAAAGAGAAGGAAAAAAACACTAAATTGTGACCAAGGTAAATAATACCCCTACATCATTACCTCTTTCGTGAGGGCTTTTCTAGTTGAAAAGCAGACATATTTTCTCCCTTCAATGTGCTCACTGGTGAGGAATGAAAAACAAGAACTGACAACAGTGCCTATCCCTGCAGATAATTTCACCTTTGAGAAGACCGTTTACCTGTTGGCCTTGAGTTGTCTGAAACAGTTGAGCCACAGCAGCAAAGGCATCAGAGCTGGGTAACTGTGGTACAGTGGGGATGGAGTTTGGAGTGGTTTGTGGGGGTTCAGAAGAAACTTTTACCGGAGGTGGAGGTGAGCCTAAAAAAATAAAATAAAATAAAAGCATTAAGGCCTTAAGAAAATGTTAACCTCTAAGCTTCCCTTTTTAAACTCTAGCAAGTTTCTGTGCTAAAATAAAATTCCATTCAGTTTAACATATAGATTATGGTACTGGGGTTTATACTACAACAACTATTAGAATGTATATTTTTATCAGAAATAGGAATTATACTGGCCGGGCACGATGCCTCATGCCTGTAACCCCACAATACTTTGGGAAGCCAAGGCAAGAGGATTGCCTGAGCCCAGGAGTTTTTGAGACCAGCCTGGGTAACTCAGTGAGACCTCATCTGCACAATAAATACCTAAATAAGTATGTGCCTGTAGTTCCAGTTACTTGAAAGACTGAGGCAGAAGGATTGACTGAGCCCAGCAGGAGAGGCTGCAGTGGCTGTGATGGTACCACTACACTCCAGCCTGGGTAACAGAGTGATATTCTGACTCAAAAAAAGAAAAAAAAGGAATTACAAAAAGAAAATTATACTTTCCAAGATGCAAACTCAAGTTTCCTTTTTACAGAAAAATTCTACCAATATAAATAAACTCTAAGCCTTTCATGTACGGAAAAGATACCATTATCTAAGATCACAGATACACTTGACTATACTATACCTTCATTGTTGGTAACACTTTCTGCTACTGGGGCGGTATTACTGGTTCCTGCTGCCATGTCCAAAAGAGGTTGAATAATTTCAATTTTGAACACTCCATTTTTTTGCCAAAGGTTCAGCACACGAACTATTTTACTCTGTTATGTGTGAGGAAACATGAATATTTAATAAATATTTGAATAATGTATTCTACATCTTACAAAAAAGAAGGAAAACTTCCTAGACTAACTTTTCCATACTAAGTCTGTTTCATAAACAGGGGGAAAAAAAATCCATCAGTTACAACCTTGTTAAACTACTCTAATTAGCTTTTCTTCAGTGGTATCATCTAGAATAAGAAACAGAGATGGAATACAGAACTAAAGAATAAGAAGAAATATATTGACGTTTTCATTACATTTTATTTATGTTTACAAAGAAACTCCATCATTAATTAATAAAAAAGTTATCTTAGAGAAGTAAATGAAGTGAAGAATTTCTTCAGAATAATTTAACAGCTAAAATATTGATGAAATTGATCTGTGATCAAAAGGTAAATAGTTTTGTGGCCAAATAAATATGCAAAGGAGATTCAGAGACAATGTCGTCTTCATGGGTACGACTTTTATCTCCTACTAAAGGAATCACCCTGGTTGTTTTGTGTATTTTTCCCACAAGAGCACTCCTCTAAGAATATAAACACAGAATATGTAACACGCAAATTTGTATGCCATTTACTGTAAATGTCTGCATTCTTCATTATTCTGAGTATGTTTACAAGTATAATTCCCCCACTTATTTATAGTTGTTACTAACTATATCTGTAAGTACTTACCCTTTGTAAATACATCGTAAGAACAGCTATATAGATGAGAAATTAAATACTGTAGTAAGATTGCTAACAAATACTATGTATGCTCTAGCACCTCTATATGTTAGGGAAGAACATCAATTATTGGCTCTTTCTTTCTGGAATAAACAACAACCTGAGATGAACACTACCTTTTTCTCTACTGACGGATTTTTTCATCACTTAAGTATACATCACTCAACTATATAAGCAAATTTAACCAACAATAGCAAGATGATGCTACTTTCATATATTTTAAACTATTTTTATTTTATTGTGGTAAGAACACTTAATATGAGATATAACTTCTTAACGAATTTTTAAGTGTACAATACAGAACTGTTAACTATAGGCACAATGTTGTGTAGCAGATCTCTAAAACTTATTCATCTTGCTTAACTTGAAATTTTATATCTGTTGATTGGCAATATCCCACTTTCCCCTACTCTCAGCCCCTGATAACGGCCATTCTGCTTTTTCATTCTACAAATTTGGTTCCTTTCATATTTAAACAGTACAACATCCCTAAAGGACCTCATAAGAAAATAGAGAAATATAAAATGACCACTAAACAAAAAACTGGGTTTTGTTATAAACTCACAGAGATCAATACATGAAGATCTTATCTAGTAATACAGTAGGCTTCAAATATCTAGCATACATTTAAATGACTGTGAAAATAAATACAAAACCAACAAGAATATAAGTTTTAGTTTAACAATTAACTATACCTTATCTTCAGATGGACAAAGATATAAATACTGGAATGTGGCGGTAATGTTTTTAGAGAATCTTGGCCCAAAAACATCTTTATCGGTTCCAAACTGATGACGGGACTGTCGCACAATTGAGTCAATTACATATAATCCTGGAACCTTGTACTCTGGTTTACACTGCAAGGATAAAGGTGTAAAGTCAGTACAAGAGAAACAAAGTCACAACTTGACATCGATTCATCTCACATTGATGAGACTTCTTATATCCATCTAATGATGGTTTAAAAACTACCTGAATGTTTCCATTCTCTAACTGGCTAATTGTCAAATTTCCCACATGTCTATACAGAACTATCATTCTCTTGATACTTTTGACTGCCAAGATTTTACTCTTCTCTGATCCCTCTATCTCCCCACACAATATCCCAGGATCAACATTACCAATCCCTAAGCTACTTCCTTAAAAGTTCACTTATGGCAATCTCAATTGCAATATCGTCCTACTAGAAAAGATCATTTTTATCTTTCAAAATTATATTAAACAATTTTATATCAGCTACAGTACCAGAGAAATAAAAATTAAAAAGAAGTCATCTTTGGCTGATCAAATTAACAAAGATAAAAAGAATAGCAGAGAAAAACAGGCAAAGTACAACCCTCTATGGAAGACAATTTAGCAATAAAAATAAAGTCTTCTTTGATCCAACAACTCTATATCTAGAAATTTACACTAAGGAAAACAATTAAGATGTATCTAATTTTTTCCATAAGGTTAGCCACGGAAGCACTTTTAATAAAAAGTAAAAACTCCGAACTATGTAACTATCCAACTATGTAGAAATGGCTCAGTATATCACGGTAACAATCCATACAAAGGAATACTTTGCAAATGTTTATGACAAACTAAATGGCAAAACCAGGTTAACAACCTGCAATGTCTCTATTTTCCTTTTATAAATGCATAAGTACACAAATAAAAATAAATTCAAACATAAATACTGTGGTAATTTGGAGGCAGTGGTATGTAGGTAAATTTAATTTTTTCCTATATATTTTTTTCTATTTATTTGTACTTTGATTTGCTATTATTAAAAATTTCTACTAACTACTTGTTTTGGTCTGCTGGAGCTCTAACTTTTATACTTAAACAAGTATGAAAAGGCCATGAATTAGAAACTGTTACATAAACTTTAAAAAAAAAATTTTTTTAAATAGGAGTCTCACTCTGTCACCTAGGCTAGAGTGCAGTGGCATGCTCATGGTCACTGCAGCCTCAACCTGCGGGGCTCAGGCAATCCTTTCGCCTCAGCGTCTCAAGTAGCTGGAACTACAGGCACCTGCTACCACGCCTGGATAATTCTTTTCTTTACTTTTTTAAAAAATGTATTGTATAGATGAGGTCTTGCCAAGTTGCCCAGGCTGGTCTTGAGCCCCTGGACTCAGGCAATCCTTTCATCTCTGCCTTCTAAAGTGCTGGGATTACAGGCGTGAGCTACTTCATCTGGTTGACATTTCCACAGACTTTTATTAGTACGTACCACAAGGTGTTTATCTCTGTTCTCAGTTCTCTATTGAGACAGATTGTGTGCTAATCACAGTCATAAACAACAAACAACTGTAGAATGAAAAAGAATTGTGATAAGAGCAGGGAAAAGTTGGGAAAATTTACAAAGTAATTTTATTTAAAATACTCAAAAGTGAGTTATATGTCAACAGAGTAGACAGGGCAAAGGGCAAAGCACGCATTCAGACTTAGGGGAAGGTTCCTGCTCAAAGAGACAAAAAAACTATTGTGAGTTGAGTGCTAAGCTCACCATAAGTACTTAATCCATGGTATTACTATAAATTTGTTTTTAAACTTTTAGTGATTAAAAAAGAATCTCTAGCTGGGACGGAGGGATTGCCTGAGCCCAGTAGGTTGACGCTGGGGTGGCCGTGGGCGTGCCATTGCACTCCAGCCTGGGCAACAGTGAGACTCTGACTCAAAAAAAAAAAAAAAAAAAAAAAAAAAAGAAGAACCTCTAAGGTTTCAATAATTTTTAAGTGTAAAGGGGTTTTAAAAGCAAAAGTTTGAGAACTACTCCTCTAAAAAGTCCTGCATGTGTGAATGCGTCCAAGTGGATGTGTATCTGACACAGAAAGACACTCTAAACCAAAAAGTCCAAACAGGCCCACAGATATATTTTGTAAGGTCCGTACAGTCTTATTTAATTATTATTATTATTTCTTAAGTTGGAATCTGACTCTGTCACCCAGACTGGAGTGCAGTGGCACTCTCATGGTCATCGCCTTGACCTGCTGGGCTCTGGTGATTCTTTTGCCTCAGCCTTCCAAGTAGCTGGAACCACAGGTGCACGTAATTTTTTTTTTTTTTTTTGAGTTGGAGGCTCTGTCACACCCAGACTAGCGTGCAGTGGCACGCTCCCGGCCACCACAGCCTCAACCTGCTGGGATCCGGAGATCCTTCTGTTTCAGGCTTCCAAGTAGCTGGAACTACAGGTACGCGCTACCATGCCCAGCTAATTTTTTGATTTATTGTAGAGATGAGGTCTCGCCTGCCCAGGCGGGTCTCGAACCCGCGGGCTCAGGCAACCCACTCACCTCAGCCTCCCAAGCGTGGGATTACAGGCTGAGCCACCAAGCCCGGCTCGTAATTCTTAAATTATTAAATTTGTAGCCGGCATTTAGAAATAAGATTTTACCTGGCTGGGCAAGGCAGCCCAAGTTTGTAATCCCAGCACTTGGGGAGGCCAAGGTGGGAGGATCATTTTAGCCCAGGAGTTCAAGGCTGAAGTAAGCTATGATCATGCTACTGCACTCCAGCCTGGACAACAGAGCAAGACCGTCTCTCTCTCTCTCTCTCTCAAAAAAAAAAAAAAAAAAAAAAAGGTTTCACATGAGAATAGTTTGCTGGCCTCGTCTCAAAAAATCCATGTCTGGCAACACTGGGCTGGCACTTCCACCTGGCCATTTCCAGTGGTTGGAATCTCTTAGGTGGGGCACACAATGTTTGGGTCACCACAGTCCCTGCTTCTACAGTCCTTTACCTGCCTCTCTCTTTAAGTAACCAAGTTGCTATTCTGAGCTAGAGAATGAAAAACCTTTGCAATAAACATCAACGATGAAACACCCAGAAAAAAAAGAACCTCTAGTGACTATTTTTTTTTATAAAGTGGCTTTATAAGCAAGCATCCCAAATGCAATTTACAAAGTAAACTACAAATATGCATCATAGCTAAAATGAAGTAACAAAACAGATAGTTACCTTTTTGATGAACTTTTCTACTATTTGAACTACATGCTTATAAAGCTGAAAATTAAAAGAAAATTACAGTTTATATACAGTTCTTATAATTAGAAAATATCTAAAACCTTGACATTTGTACAATTTAAATAAGTATCAAGATAATACTGAATGAACCATGAAGAACAATCCATAAGCAGCAACTGAAAAATATTTTAAACAAACCAGAAAAAAATTAACAGAAAACTACAAAATTCCCGAAACAGTCCTTTTCTTAGGTTTTAAAAACCAATATACCTTCATAACAGGATATTTAATAACCTTATAAGAAGTATAAGACCAATGAAATCAGAACTAAACAATGCAGTTTCTAAAAAATGAGTCACTCAATGTGTGACCCTAGATATGAGGGAGGGACCCAAAAAACCCTGGAATTATCTTTTGGAGGTCAATCCCTTTGTAGTATAGACTTTCCTTGCTAGGTAAGTGTTCTAGAATCCCAGAGGTTTTTATCTGGATGCTCTGATTTGCAAAAGAAACATCCTGAGTTGTAGCAAGTAGGTGATTGGTTCTTCCACCAGAACAATGCACGGGCCCATACTGCACAGAGTGTTCGATCAAAACTGCATGACTCCTCTGCACCCTCCTTCTTACTCCAAGCAACGTTTTTTTGTTTGTTTCCCCAGATGAAAAAACTTTCAAAAGGACACATTTTGCTGATGTGGACGTGGTAAAACAGGAAAATGACAGAAGCACTAAAGGCATCAAAACGGACGAGTTCAAAAATTGTTTTGGGCAATGGATAAAACATTTTGATAGGTGTATTGCATCAAATGAAGAGTACTTTGGAGGTGACTGAAGTTTAAACATATAAGAATACATAATTTTTAATAAATAAATTGTTTTCTTGAGTCCCCCCGTAAGACATTTAATTTCATAAAGTTTAAATTTTGTTGTTTTCCTCTTCAAATAAAAATATTCAGCTGGTTTATTGCAAAGATTAAATGAAATTTTAAAACCTTTCGAAAGAATCTGTTATAATGAAAATTTAAGGTATTATCACATACCTTTAGCAAAACCTTTGATTTGGCCTGAACTAATTCACAAGATGAAGTCTCATGTTTAATAATAACTTTTCACAATTTAAAAAACAGTTCCCAAATTGAATATTTATTTTATTCTTACCTTAATTGCTTTAATAGCAGCTTTAGTGATGAGAATCATCTTGGCTCTAGAGATGGGAGGTTTCATATCCATAAGTGAAAAGAGCTTAAAAAACAAAAGAAAAAAAAAAACTTATAAGGTATTTTTAGAGGTCTACTGCCCTATTCCATAAAAGTATCTGCAGTCTATTAACTAAGAGAATAACAAACTTTTGGAACGAAAAGTTTAACAATTTGTCTAGTAAATAAAAACATCTTTTTCATATATTTGAATCGCCACTTAGAAATACAATGGGAAAAGACATTAAACATAGCAAAAAAATAAAATAAAATCACAAAACTAGGGGAAAAAACATTAAGAAATTTTCAAAACCTGCAGCAGAAAAATATTATAAAACTTTTACAAAAAACTCAAAAATTATCTGAGTGGAGACAAACACACAATGTTCCTAGACCAAATGTGGTAACAGTACAATTCTGTCAATATTAAATGTAAATTAAATCCAAATCTCACAGAGATTTTGAAGAACTTCAAATAATCCTAAGGTTAATTTGGAGAAAAATATGTATGAAATCAGGTAAGAAATTTAAAATGCCATTATTCTAAAGTTCCAATAATCTGTGATGTAAGTATAGGAATTCACAATTTCTTCAGTCACAGATTAAAAACAATAGCCCATGATTAAAAAGGTGAACACCAAATTTAACAACTCTCACAACACTGAATATAAGCAATCAGGTGCTCCCATGAGATGTCACCATTCGTTTATATTCTTTCTCCCAAAAGGTTTAAATCCAATCAAGACATAATAAGAGTCCACAGAGGGTAATAAAGATAAAAGCCTGACGTTATTTGTATATAATCTCTTTAATTCTTGTTTTTGTTTTGTTTAACCATAAGCACACATTCCACCTGGGGCACTTTTTTTTGAGTCAGAGTCTCACTCTGTTGCCTGTGCAGTGGCATGATCACGGCCACTGTAGCCTTAACCTGCTAGGTTCAGGTGAACCTTCTGCCTCAGTCTTCCAATTAACCAGTACTACAGGCACACACCACCACCACCCCCCAGCTAAGTTTTTATTTATTTATTGTAGAGATGAGGTCTCACCAAGTTGCCCAGGCTAGTCTAGAACTCCTGGGCTCAGGCAATCTCTTACCTCTGCCTCCCAAAGTGCTGGGATTACAGGTGGAAGCCACCGTGCTTGACCTCACCTAGGACTTTAAAGCATTATCAACCTCATGTGAATCACACTTCCATTCTTTCCAATTCATGTCAATATTTCAAATACAGACATCTAGGATATGAACCTTTACTACACCACTAGCTAAAAGGCTAGCCTAAAGAATAAAAGAGTTTTCTTTTCCCAGAGTAAACAGCCCTTTCTGGTAGTGTATCCTAAAAATTGAGACAATTTTCACATCTTTCAAAACCATAAGACACCAGTACAATAATTTTAAAGAAGGAAAAAAGTCACATATAATCAATAAGAACCAGATATTATATTTAAGCAGAAAATGGTAGAATTTCTCCATAAATACTAAGATATAAAAAATGGGAAAAACATTAAGATATTAACATAGAAGCCGGGCTCAGTGGCTCAGACTGTAATCCAGCGCTTTGGGAGGCTGAGGCGAGTGGATTGCCTGAGCTCACGGGTTCGAGACCCACCCGGGCAACTTGGTGAGACCTCATCTCTACAATAAATCAAAAATTAGCTGGGTATGGTAGCGCGTGCCTGTAGTTCCAGCTACTTGGAAGGAGGAGGCGGAAGGATCGCCGGAGCCCAGCAGGTCGAGGTTGCGGTGGTAGGGAGCAGCCACTGCACTCCAGTCTGGGTAACAGAGTGAGACTCCAACGCAAAAAAAAAAAAAAAAAAAAAAAGATATTAACATAGAAATTCATTCTAATAAAGGGATGCTTTAAATAACTAAGGTCACAATCTTCATTATATTATCTCATTTACCAACATGATAAAAAAACACAACTAACACAATTGGCTATACAATATCAGCTATATCACTGCTGCTTTTCACTTGCTTCCAGACATCCTGGGCTGGAAATAAAGATACTTTACTATTGCACTCTATACAGTATACAGTGTATACAGTAAAGCACACAAAAGTACAACCACTTGCAGAGGATGTATGCACAGTGACAATGTACGCCAGACACATGAACTAACTTACATGACTGGACATGCAAACACATCTTTGAAACGTGGCAACTCGAAGGTCTACATGCATGGAACTTAACGTATAAAAGGCATATTCTATGTTGTAAAATTTATTAAGATAGCTGCTCATTATTGTTCCACTAATTTCTCTATATCTTAATGGAGAGAAAGGGGATTCAACGAAACAGAAAACAAAATCACAAATCTTAAGAATGAGCAACAGTGAGAACTACTTCTTTAGCCATTAAAAGGTTAGAGTAAATTTTAATAAAGCCTACGCCAGAGTTACTTGCCTAATTCCCCCCAAAAGTAGTTCTTTATCATTTTAGCAGTAAGCAACTCACTGACTTGAAACAAAAGACAAAAACAGCCAAATGAGCACTCAAGACAGACTAGTGTAGCTTCTGAGAAAACACTCCATAGTCTATACTTAAATTATCATAATTTATTTCAAAAATTAGAGCACAGACTAAACCATATAGCAGTATACCCATCATTCAAGCAAAAGACCAGCATGAGAACCTTTAGGTGCTATAATCTAAGGGACAGTTGATGGGTATTAGAACATTCCATAAAGACAAGATGACTTGGGAAGAGACGAGGAAACGAACATTTGAGTGCTTACTATGTATTAGAAAGCAGTAAATTCAGATGGTGTGTTATGCTGTGATTATTTAAAATAATGTGATTATTTTATTTAATCACATTAACTAAGGTAGATTTATTATACCTGTTTCAAGATGAGACTCAGAAAGAGCCACATCTGTTTTAGATGATGCCCATGACATGGTCTGAACTAAAATTTGTTAATTCTAAAGCTCACACTCCCTAACAGCATTGCTATGCGATGCTGCTTAAATTTGGGCAGAGATCACTAACTATGACAGTGAATACAGGAAAAAAAAAAAAAAAAAAATCAGACATCTATGCCTTACCTGTGTATTGTACTGACTCAGTAATAACAATGGAACACATTGAATTTAATTAGGGATGTCTACTAAATATCCAGGCAGACACAGGAATATGGATCTAGAATTTAGAAGAGTTCAGGCTAGAAAGTGAAAGGTTAGAGAAGCAAAGCCATGAAGATGGGTGAGAAGCTTGTAGTAAAAAGGGAATCAAGAACATATACCTAATTAGTGTATACCAAAAATTCCAAGCCGGGCTCGGTGGCTCAGCCTGTAATCCCGTGCTTTGGGAGGCTGAGGTGAGTGGATTGCTTCAGCCCACGGGTTCGAGACTCGCCTGGGCAACTTGGCGAGACCTCATCTCTACAATAAATCAAAAAAATTAGCCAGGCATGGTAGTGCATGCCTGTAGTTCCAGCTACTTGGAAGGCTGAAGCGGAAGGATCACAGGAGCCCAGCAGGTCGAGGCTGTAGTGGCTGGGAGTGGCCACTGTACTCCAGTCCAGGTGACAGAGTGAGACTCCAACTCAAAAAAAAAAAAAAAAAAATCCAATGTAGCAGAAAAAAAAAAATGAAAAAAATGAATACTAGGACAAAGCAAAGATATTTCGCACAGCCAAATGCTATAGGAGGTTAATTAGAGTGCAAACTAAGTTGTGTTTGGCAATTAGGTGGATGCAAGTGATATCAGTTTTGAAAGTAATTCCATAGCAGGATACTGCCAGGTGGGGGCACAACATCAATAAGGGTACCTGATCTCAAACCAGACAAAATGGGGACTAACGGAAGGCCTAAGCTTTACCTGTATGATGACCACATGTATACCCAATCCTGAATTGTACCCCGCCATCTTTAAATTAAAAAAAAGAAAGAAAGAAATTCCAAATTCCAACTGGTTAAGAAATGAGCAGCAGACCAGGAAGCAGAAATGTATTTTTGGTTCATTTTTCATTCATTCAACAAATTTTGGAGAGTTTAGTATGTGGCAAGCTCAGTGGCTGGCATATAAAAAAGGAGATGGGACATGTTTCAAGGCTTTATTGTAGATGGTAATCCTTGTATCTTATTGCTTAACATTGTAAGACTTCCATTTCATATAAGTCTTTTTAAATTCCTGAGCCCAAGTGATCCCTGAACCTCAAACTCCCCCAGTAAATGGGACTACAGGTATGCACCATCCCACCCGGCTGCTTCTTTTTAGATGGCTTTTAATCTCCTTTACCAATGTTTCTCTCAGATCTTAAAGCTGTGAATTTACACTGGATAAAATTTATGAAGAAAACCACTACAGTCAAATATAGGTTTCAAAATTAGAGGCTTAAAAACTCAGTGAGACTGGCATGGTGGCTCATGCTTATAATCCCAGCACTCTGGGAGGCTGAGATGAGCCCAGGGTTCAAGATCAATCTGAAAGCACAGTGAGACCTTGTTTCTACAAAAAAAAAAATTTAAAAATGAGCCAGATGTGGTGTCACACCCCTGTAATCCCACACACCCCTGTAATCCCAGTTACTCAGAAGTCTGAGGCAGGAGGATTGCTTGAGCCCAGGAGTTTGAGGCTGCTGTGATCATGCCACTATCCTCCAGCCTGGGAAACAGAGGGACACCACAGCTCAAAAACAACAACAAAAGAAAAACTCAGTGAATGTTATTAGTATTTTATTGACTTCTTCAAAGCACAAATTCAAATAGTCTCTATTTTGCAAGGCAAAAACGTTTCCTAATATCTAGATCAATAACTCCAATGGACAGATACAGAGACCCAGAAATTATGCTGATATATTTTGATATACTTTCCTGTAACAAAGGGCACTGACACTGCCCATCTGAACAGAAATACTAACAACCTTTAAGGTGAGCTAGATGGGCAGGGCGTAGTGGCTCAAGCCTGTAATCCCAGCACTTTGGAAGGCTGAGGTGAGAGGATTGCCTCAACTCAGAGGTTCAAGACCAGCCTGGGCAACTTGGTGAGACCTCGTCTCTACAATAAATAAAAAAAACAAGCCAGGTGTGGTAGTGTGTGCCTATAATTCCGGCTATTTGGAAGGCTGAGGCGGAAGGATCGCCTGAGCCCAGCCAACAGAGGCTGTGGTGGCCGTTGTGAGTGTGCTATTGCACTCCAGCCTGGGTGACAGAATGAGACTCCAACTCAAAAAAAAAAAAAAAAAAACAGGTGAGCTAGATGTTATAATTCAATTTTACAAATAAGTGTACTGAGTCTCAAGAATCTGTTCAAAGTCATAAAGTTAATTAAATGGTAGAATTCAATCTGTAATCTACCATTTCCCAAAACTTGAATCCTTTTCAATTAGTACTTAATAATGATGAAATTATTTAAAATACATCAGTATACAGGAGAACAGTACCCAGAAAGTAAAGATGATAATAATAACTATACAGCTATGTTAAGTGGAAAAAAATGAAATACAGACCCAAACTAGAAAGTTATATACTAACGCAATTGTTATGAGGGGCTGGCCCCACTGATTTTTTAAAAAATTATTTTATTTAAAAAACGTGGGGTATCCACTGACTTTTTAATAACAAAAAGAGGCACAAGTTAGAGGCAATATAAGTTACTAAAATATTTAATGTCAATTTTGTAACGTGGTGACTTAGTGAGAAAAGAACTGTCAGTATAGTTTATTTAGATGATGAGAAGAGTGATCAAATTTCAACTCAAAAAAAAATTTCAATTTCAAGACTTAAAACCAATATACTGTTTTAAGTTTTAGAACTCAATTTTATCTTAGGGTATGAGGGAGAGCTTTAAATAGGCCACATGTTGTACAGTGAAATTGTACTGAATACTGACTCATCCAGGTATTTCCAGAGAAAACATAAACCCTCTACTACACCTAGTTCTGAGTTTGACTCTTTCATCTTTTAAAAAATTTTTTTGAGATGAAGGCTCATTCTGTCGCCCAGGCTGGAGTGCAGTGGAAAGCTCATAGCCACTTCTGCTGGGTTCCGGCAATCCTTCTGCCTCAGCCTCCCAAGTAGCCAGAACCATAGGCACACACTACCATGCTTGGCTAATTTTTGATTTATTGTAGAGACAAGGTCTCACCAAGTTGCTCAGGCTGGCCTTGAACCCGCAGGCTCAGGCAATCCACTTGCCTTGGCCTCCCAAAGTGCTGACATAACAGGCTGAACCACTGAGCCCAGCTGACTCTTTCATCTTTAAAACAAATACTACATTGCACCTTCTTATAAAATTTTTAAGCAGTTTAACAAATTAGAGTATCTAAAAGAAAAACCAAAAAACAAAACAGTGTGCTGGGCATGGTGGCTCACATCTGTAATCTCAACACCTTGAGAGGCGGAGGTGGGAGGATTGCCTGAGCCCAGGAGTACCAAACCAACTAGGCAACATAGCAAGACCTCATCTCTACAAAAAATCGGCCAGGCATGGTGGTATGCGCATGTAGTCCAAGCTACTCAGTAGGCTGAGATATGGGAGGATTGTTTAGCCCAGGAGTTTAAGGCTGCAGTGAGCTGTGATCGTGCCACTGCAGTTCAGCGTGGGCGACAGAGTGAGACTCTGAATCAAATAAATAAAATAAAATAAATTAAAATAAAATAAAATCAATGTTTAATAAATGTCTTGTTCTCTCCTGCTATTCCCTCTCACATATACTGACCCCTGTCTTTTATTTTCCCTGATTTTTGCTTCCCATAGCTAAAAATCAATTATACTGTTCATTGTTATATTTGCTTTAAGTGTAGTTTATTTTTCTCATTCTAAAACAAAATGAACTTCTTAGTTGTATATGATTTATTATCAAATTCTTATCTATGTACAATGTGTGTACAGAGCAGAGTTGCAATTTTACAATCTTAAATAAAAAAGAGTTAATTGCCGGGCTCGGTGGCTCAGCCTGTAATCCCGCGCCTTTGGGAGGCTGAGGTGAGTGGATTGCCTGAGCCTGCGGGTTCGTGACCTGCCTGGGCAGCGAGACCTCATCTCTACAATAAATCAAAAAATCAGCCGGGCGTGGTAGCGCATGCCTGTAATTCCGGCTACTTGGAAGGCTGAGGCAGAAGGATCACCGGAGCCCAGCAGGTCGAGGCTGCGGTGGCCGGGAGCGGCCACTGCACTCCAGTCTGGGTGACAGTGTGAGACTCCAACTCAAAAAAAAAGAGTTAATTGCCAGGCGCAGTGACTCATGCCTATAATCCCAGAACTTTGGGAGAAGGAGGTGAAAGGATTGCCTGAGTTCAGGTTTGGGAATAGCCTAGGCAATGTGGCCAGACTCATCTCTACATTAAATAAATAAATTAGCCAGGTATGGTGGTATGCACCTGTAGTTCTAGCTACTTGGAAGGCTGAGGCTGAAGGGTCACCTCACCAAGCAGATGAGCCCAGCAGGCCAAGGCTGTAGTAGCCATGATCATGTGACTACACTCCAGACTGGAAGACAGAGTGAGACTCCCATTCAAAAATAGTTAATTGTCATGGTCACTAATATCAGCTAAGAAATCTCAAGCGAAGTTTACAACCTATATCAAGGTTTTTATTATATTTACTGATTTCTCACAATAATTTGTTAATGTCTAGAACATAGGCTCAATAATTAACTGCCTGTCTCTTACTTAGCTCTGCCACTTGCTAGCTATGAAATTTATTTCTTCATCTGTAAAAAGGGGATAATAATAGTTTCTACTTATAGTCAGGGAATTCTAAGCTAAATATAAGCAATGTATACAAAACTTAGTATAGCACCCAGCACAGAGTAAATACAAAATAGATGTTAACTACTGTTATCACTACACATAATTTTGTTGAAAAAAAAGGGGGGAGAATCCTGGAGATAATCTAGTGCAGTGTTTTTCAATCTGTAGGTTGAGATCCCTGAAAAAGATTATTTAATTTTTTTTAGATAAGAGATTGTGGTAAAAAAAAAAAAAAAGTCAATGACCCAGAGAAAAAATATTTTGGTTTAGAAATGAGGAAATAAGGCCCAAACCAACTGTCAAATCACCTTTCAATAAGGTGTGGTTTCCTTCAAACCATTTCTTATGGACTAACTTTAAAAAAAAAAAAAGCATTGTCACACTAAAAGGAATTTCGTATTTTTCTTTTTTCTTTTTGAGTTGGAGTCTCACTCTGTCACCCGGACTGGAGTGCAGTGGCCGCTCCGGGCCACCGCAGCCTCTACCTGCTGGGCTCTGGCGATCCTTCTGCCTCAGCCTTCCAAGTAGCTGGAACTACAGGCTCGCGCTACCACGCCCGGCTCATTTTTGATTTATTGTAGAGATGAGGTCTCGCCAAGTTGCCCAGGCAGGTCTCGAACCCGCGGGCTCAGGCAATCCACTCACCTCAGTCTCCCAAAGGCGCAGGATTACAGGCCGAGTCACCAAGTCTGGCTTGTATTTTTCAATCAAGCTTAGAATGCACATAGTAGTACACAGAGAGTAGATAAGAGTCGCAAAGATAATTCAGGCCCTAGTTTTTTCTGACCGACATCCAATCTCAGCCAACAAGCCCAAGGAAAAAAACTATCAGCTTTATATATTGAGCCTGAAAACCACTAAATTTAATATAATCCTAACAAAATCTACTTGTGGAAAAAAACAGACACAGTGATATTTTGGAAGGAGTCAGAAAGATTTGGTTTTGAATCTGGATCTAGTCATGTAGACGATTCTGGGCAAATTTACTTATAATCTCTCAAACTATAGTGTTTTCACGTGTAAAAAAATATATTGATACCTACTTGGTAGGTATCAGGTTTCAGGGAGAACTAAATGAGTTTTTGTACATGGAATAATTCATCGTTTGCGACCCAGCAGAGGGCAAGTGTTCAATAAACATCATTAGGTGCAGTGTTCTCCCCACCATTATAGCCTGTATTCATAAGTAATGTCAATGAAAAAAAGTGTCAAAACAGCCAGAAGAAAACCACGAAATCTTCCTATGTAGAGTAAGAGTGGCAGCAGCCCCCAAAAAGTACAAGACTCCCTGAGAAAGCCTAAGAATGTAGGAAAAACATGCTACTAGTCAGGAACATCAGGAGCTTGGCCCTTTGCTCTGTCACTAGTTGGCAGACTGTGAGAAAGTCTAAACATGACTACAGTACTGCTGCATGACATACAGAAGCTTGAGATACAAAGTACTCCAAAAATGATGCAGAACAATTCATCCTGATCCCTTATGCCAATAAAGAGTTTCAAGAGAAGAGAAGATACGAGGTTACTGGGTCTGGGATACCTGTAGAATTCAGTGTTTGGGGTTAGTCAAAGTAACACGGTACTCTGCTACTTACTAATGGCATAAACTTTGACAAGTTTAGTTAAGCCTTTGAACCTTCAGGGATTTTTTAAAGTCTGAAAAATGGGCATTAATAGTACTTACCTTATAAAGTTTTGGGGACTAAATGGGATAACAATGCATATTAATCTCTTAGTCTAGTATCTAACACTTAAGAGCTTACTCAGTAAATAGAGCAATATGCTCTGGGAATCTTTACACACACCTAAGTTTAATTTTCTTTTATGGTTTACCAACATACTTTTTGTATTACCTCTATTATTCAAATGCTATTCTCAGAAAATCTACTCCAATGATTACAACAGTATTCTTTGTACTGACCCCAAATCTCCCTTCTGACATCTTCCCTTTCCTGTTCTACTTATGAAGCACAGAACAACAGTGATCTCTCTCATATGATAAAATATTTGAAGAAACTATTAGCACGCTTCCCTCTCTCTTATCTTCTTTAACTATTAGCTGAATGATAAGGGTTAGATCTGACAACCCTGGCTAATTCCTTTTAAGTATGGTATCCCAAATGCAGAGTCCAGATATAGTCCCGTGTTAATGGGATCTAAGAGTGAACTGGCTTTTGTATTCACTTGCTATTTCTGCAGTAAAAAAACAAAACAAAACAACAACCAAAAAAACCCCCACAAATGTAGTAGCTTAAAACAACACAGATTATTGTACACTTCTGAGGTCAGAACTTCACTGTTCTAAACTCCAGCTTTGTCAGCAGGGCTGCATTCCTTCTGGAGGCTCGCCGGGAGAATCCGTTTCTTGCCCTTTTCATCTTCTACAGGGTGCCTACGTTCCTTTGGCTCATGGCCTCCTCTTCCGTCGTCACAGCCAGCGAGCAGAGTCGTATCTTCTCCGCTCTCTGACCTCTGCTTCTGTTGTTTTATTTCCTTCTTTGACTCCTGCCTCTCACGTAAGGACCTTTGTGATTACACTGAACCCACCCAGATAATCCAGGGTCATTAACTCTTCTCAACATTCTTAATCTCAATCACATCCCCAAAATCTCTTTTTGCCACATAAGATAACATATCCATAGGCTCTAGGAACCAGTTTATGAACGTCTTTGGAGGAAGGAGCGTATTTATTATCTTTCTTTTTAAAACTGTTTAATTCATTAACTCATCTGTAATCAAATGAAACCCTCAGGTTGCTCTCACCAGGATCTCTATAAAAACCAGGTCTTCATGCAGACTTTGTATTGGTTTCTGACTGTCCTTTCAATCTATTCAGGTAGTCTGGCAATCATTTTTTGCTCTTTGATGTTATTCCAATCGGCTTGTAAATTTTGTGAACTCACTTTGTATGCTACTAAGTCAATAGTTTAAAAAGAAATCAAAAGAAGAGGACCTGCTTATAGGATGAACTTAACTAATATTCCTTGGATACTTAGAGCAAGTCAGCTAAAATTCACTTAAGTGTCATCCTGCCTATATTTTTCCAATTTATTCATAATGCAATCATATCCGACACTTTTCTGAAATATTTGGTGTATAGTCTTCCCTAGACATAACACACTTTATAAAAGCAAGATGTTTAGAATGGTCTGTTATAAATTGTTAGTGAATCTGTTTTGGTTCTTAGTGACTAGTCATTTCTAGATATTCATAAAACTAACAGAACCGGCAGAGATAAAAGTAAACTGACATAAGAGTCTACAATTTCTAAAATATGCTTTGCCCTTTTTGAAAATAAGCTGTCAAGGCAATGATAAGAATTAGAAGGCTACATACTAATCTAAGTCATTTAAAAAAAAAAAACATTAAATCAGCTGGGCTCGGTGGCTCAGCCTGTAATCCCGCGCCTTTGGGAGGCTGAGGTGAGTGGATTGCCT
>NW_007072073.1:100852-104579 GCF_000164805.1 Carlito syrichta
GTAATTCTGGTTACTTGGAAGGCTGAGGCGGAAGGATCACCGGAGCCCAGCAGGTGGAGGATGCAGTGGCCGGGAGCGGCCACTGCACTCCAGTGTGGGTGACCGAGTGAGACTCCAACTCCAAAAAAAACTAAACAAAACATTAAATCACCTAAGCAATATTTCCTTTCCCAATCTTTCTCAATGGGATATTTACCCCTTTCTTTCCCCTAAACTTTAAAAAATTTGTTTTCCTTAAATTTACTTTGTAATGGATTATATTGATTATTTTTAGTAATCCTTGCTTCCTCCAAGATGACAAAGCAATTGTCCCTTAAGCTCCTGTTATTAATATTTAATTAGAAAGTTTACTTTAAAGAAAAAACAGGAATGCTTCCTAAAAGCAATACATATTCTCACAGGGACAAGCTGGTACTCAAATCTCCTTCCTGTTAGCATTTGATTCTGCAGTCCTTTCGCCTCTTTATTTACTTAATTAGCAGATACACTGGCTTAAATCAAATCAAGAGTTAAAGTCAATACATCTTTAGTGTGTATTAGTAACATATAAACTCTGGTATAATAAAGCACACACTAAATTTCTTAACAAAAGATAGTTATGAAAAAAAATTTTAAAACAGTCTTTTCTGAAAAGATACTTTATCCATCTAATTATAGCCTGAAGATAACTCCCATAAAACACTACTGTTATGTACAGTCCCCTTCTTACCTGTCATTTCATTTTATACCTTTGATATGTCAAAGGTGTGTTTGGGTTAGTACTTTCTTAACAGTAGGCAATGCATTGTAAGGGATGGGGGAGGAAAGATGGTCAATCATATGTTACACAAGAACCACTATATCATCCCACCTGAAAGCAGGATACTGTGTTAACAGCATGTAGACATTGAGAGATATAATGAAACTGAAAAGAGTACAGAGAGCAACTCAAAGAAAATCACAATAGCTAGTTAATAAACATAGGAAATTCAAAACCATAAAACAAGAACTAAAAAAAGGCCCATACCTTTTAACCTAGCAATTCTACTTCTAGAGATTCACCTAAGGCAATTAATTGCTAGAACTGATTAAATTTTCCACAATGACTATTCAGGAAATACTACAGAATTACGTGTTATTAAAAAGATCTGGGGTCAGGCACAGTGGCTCAAGCCTGTAATCCCGGCACTTTGGGAGCCTGAGGCAAGAGGACTGCCTGAGCTCAGGGGTTCAAGACCAGCCTGAGCAATATGGTGAGACCTCTCTCTATGATAATTCAAAAACTTAGCTGGGCGTAGTGGCACATGACTGTAGTTCCAGCTACTTGGAAGGCTGAGGTGGAAGGATCACTTGAACCCAGGTGGCCGTGAACATGACACTGCACTTCAGCCTGGGCGAGAGGGTGAGACTCCAACTCAAAAAAAAAAAAAAAAAAAAGATCTGGTAACTATATAAAAATTTCCAAACACAAGTAGAGGGGGAAAAAAATAAAAGACTTAAATACGCTACGTTAATGTTAATGTGTTTGATGACATTATTTTATATATTTTCTTATTTACCCAACTTGCATTAATTTTAAAATGAAAAAAATGAAAACACATGGACTTAAAAAATGAGCTTTAATTTATATCTGTCTGAGACATAAACATGCCTCTTTCTCCAACTTCTGATTATAAATTAAGTGATAAAGGAATATGGTTATATGGAATCATCATTATCACATGTCATTTGCCCATGGAGTAAATCTGATCTTTGAAAAAATCAGTCTTAAATATATTTTTGTTGACATCTGTGCATTAAAGAAAGCATCCCTTTAATGATATACAATTTACTCCAATATAACTTCCGTTTATTTCTCACAGAGTCAAACTCTTTGAAAGCTAAAAGCTTAACCACTTTTCTACTTGCTTAGAGGAAGATATGAAGACAAGTCAGGTCTGGCATCATCAATACAAAATATTCCTAAGGTGAAGCAAATGTACAAAGCTTTTTAAAACAAAAGTCAGAAAAAAGGTACTGTACCGTTTCCCTGCTCCTACTGAGCAAGGTTTTTTGTTTGATGTAAACAATACAAAATGGTTCCATCTATTTCTTCATAAAATCTACTCTTTGGATTTCTAAAGATTCCAAGCCAGATACTTTTTTTTTTTGAGTTGGCAGACTGGAGTGCAGTGGCCGCTCCTGGCCACCGCAGCCTCGACCTGCTGGGCTCCGGCGATCCTTCCGCCTCAGCCTTCCAAGTCGCTGTAATTACAGGCACGCGCTACTACACCCGGCTGATTTTTTGATTTATTGTAGAGATGAGGTCTCACTGCCCATGCGGGTCTCGAACCCATGGGCTCAGGCAATCCACTCACCTCAGCCTCCCAAAGGCTCGGGATTACAGGCTGAGCCACCGAGCCCGGCTGCCAGATACTTTTATAAGCAACAAAGTTGCACATAATATTCTCAAATTCAAAGGGCCAAAAAAAATTTCATACTGATTTCTTCCTAAATGTATTCACCTTACCACATTCTCCCACATACTCATCAACTTTTATCCTAGTTACAGAATATTTTAAAGAAATGTCATACAAAATAAACACATGTAAGCACAAAATAATACTACTACTAATAAACATGATACCATTTTTGTTAATTCTTATATATCCATGTGAATTAAGAAAACGTAGTAATATAATAAACAGTAGTTTAAAGTTCATCTCCATTATTCTTTCTCTCACAAAGTCCTAATTCTGATAACATTTGCTGTGTAGCTAATTTCTGGTAAATTACTCTATAAAGTACGCTCTAATTTATTCTTCCTTTTAGATGACCTCCCCTACAATTTCCAAGGGTCTACTCTTCACTCAGACTTCACTTTTATCTGGGCTTTTAACCCAATCAGTTCCAGCTTATCACAGTAGGTCATTTTCCATTCCTTACTTCCATTTTGGTTCACTGAACTGCAATCAATCCACAAGGAAAAAGGTCAGGAAGTTGATTTTATGAACTGCGGAATGTTTTATCCATACCATTACTCTCTACTTTACTAGCACAGGCAAGTGCCAGATTTCAAGATCACTTTTACTGTGTCACAATAGTGGATTGTGTCCCCTCAAAGTGGGCTATGAAAAATTTTGTGAATTAAATATTTCCTCCTAGACTTCAACTTAAAAAAACCAGAAATTGGCTCCTAGACATAAAATCATTTGATTGGAAAAAAATTTTTATATTTTAGCATTTATAAAATCCTTAATGAATTAAAAAAATTGTGAATATATATTCACTTAGAAAAAATAAACACACAAATGCACACCTTAAGTTTTAGATGTTAACTGCACCTATTACATTACTGTGGATGACTTAAAAACTTAACCAAACTTTGTTATTCTTAAACTTTGACAGGAGTATACATATTACTGTGATAGTATCACTTGTTACCATGCTCCCAATGTCCACATTGTTCACCAAGACTCCTACACACATAAATAAGCCATGTGGGGCTGTGTACTGCACTCAGATGGGCTCCTAAAGGACTGAGTCAAATCTCAGAACTGATACTTTGACATTGTATGACTTTGCACTATTCACAACAACTTTTCTAGTTTCCTTACCTTAAATAGAAAGAATGCAAAGACACATGTTTTAAAACACCTAACTCATTAGCTGGCATCTGGTTGTCATATTTTTTTTTTTTCAGTTGGAATCTCACTCTGTCGCCCAGACTGGAGTGCAGTGGCCGCTCCCGGTCACCGCAGCCTCGACC
>NW_007072073.1:104599-110205 GCF_000164805.1 Carlito syrichta
TTTTTTGATTTATTGTAGAGATGAGGTCTCACCAAGTTGCCCAGGCGGGTCTCAAACCCGCTGGCTCAGGCAATTCACTCACCTCAGCCTCCAAGGCACAGGATTACAGGCTGAGCCACGGAGCCTGGCTGGTTGTCATTTAATGAGCAAATGCAGACTTACCCTTGAACTGTCCCCACTGGATTACTTCTTAAAATAGCATGTCAAAACTAAACATATCCTTTGAACAAATTTAGGATTTGAGATCAACAAAATAACTTACAAAATCATGAAGTGGTTACTGGATATTGTTTCCAACTTTGTAGAAAATTAGATCAAGCAAGAAAGCAATGAAAATGGTGTGGTACAACCTAACCCTTTTGTGTTTTTTACAACAGCTTTGAGCTATTAATGGTATACCAAAAAATTCACCCATTTAAAATGTACAATCCAGTGATTTTTTTGTATATTCCAAGTTGGGCAACCATCAACACTAATTAATTTTAGAGTATTTTCATCACTCCCAAAAGAAATTCATACCCATTAGCAGTCTCTCCCCATTCCTCCTACTATCCTCTGCCAACCAATAATCTACTTTCTGTCTTACAGATTTGCCTGTTTTGGACATTTCATATTTCAAAAAAATACTTTTTTAAGCATACATTCACTTTATTAAAATATATCTTGGCTGGGCTCGGTGGCTTAGTTGGTAATCCCAGCGCTTTGGGAGGC
Organism: Carlito syrichta; assembly: GCF_000164805.1. Classification (NCBI taxonomy): domain Eukaryota; kingdom Metazoa; phylum Chordata; class Mammalia; order Primates; family Tarsiidae; genus Carlito; species Carlito syrichta. The sequence goes on from NW_007072073.1 coordinate 105,311, forward strand.
CGAGGTGAGTGGATGGCCTGAGCCCGTGGGTTCGAGACCCGCCTGGGCAACTTGGCGAGACCTCATCTCTACAATAAATCAAAAATTAGGCAGGTGTGGTAGCGCGCGCCTGTAGTCCCAGCTACTTGCAAGGCTGAGGTGGAAGGATTGCCTGAGACTGGAGGCTGCAGTAGGCATGAGTGTGCTACTGCACTCCAGCCTGGATAACAGAGTGAGACTCTGACTCAAAAAAAAAAAAAAAGATTCTAAGTTTTAAACTTGCTGTGATCACTGCTGAATTTTAACATATAAATGTTAAATCTGAACATTCTGATTATATATCATTTTATAAGCAATCCATTTAAGTTGAAGTTCATCAGGATCCCCCTCCAAGTCCTGTTCACGGTCAGTTTCCAACACTTGTTCATTTGAAAAATAAACATGAAAAAGTTCAGGATAGTTTTGGCTCTCCTAGATTCAGTACGATTCCAATCCTGTGGTACCTACATATATATTCCTGTGTTTAAGTAGTATATTGAAAATGATAGCTGCGTGCAATTTGTCTTTCTTTTTTTAAAAAATATTTTATTTTAAAGATGTGGGGTATAATTCAGGATCAGGCATACAAGTGGTCACTGTACAGGTAAAGCGTGGGCTTATTTTTGGTCCCCACTTAACTTGGTTTGAGATCAGGTAAGCTTATTGATGCTGCATGCTGCCCACCCTCACCCCCTGCAATTTCCCACTACTGCCGATCCCTTTCTTACGGCACTGATAAATGTTTAGCGTCTGCTTGAGAGTGAGAACATGTGGTACTTGTTTCTGTGATACGAGTACTATAGACTCTAAGTCCACTCAAGTTGCTGCGAAGTCCATAACTTCGTCCTTCATTATGGCTGTGTGATAGTCCACTGTGTATACGTATCACATTTTTAAAAAATCCAGTTCACTTTCGATGGGCAACACAGTTGGTTCTACGCTTGTGTGTAATTTTTCTTTCCTGAGTCATCTTTTTTCCAGGTATAAATATTTACAGTCAGAATCAGCCCTGAACAACTGTATAGTGGAATACAAAACTTTAAAGCTCCATAACAATAATGATGGAGTTGCCATTATTTTAAACAAAGTACAAGGAAGTGAACTTTACATGGAATTTCATTTTTTTTCTTTTTTTGAGTTGGAGTCTCACTCCGTCGCCCAGACTGGAGTGCAGTGGCTGCTCCCGGCCACCACAGCCTCGACCTGCTGGGCTCCAGTGATCCTTCCGTCTCAGCCTTCCAAGTAGCCAGAACTACATGCACAGCTACCACGCATGGCTAATTTTTTTGATTATTGTAGAGATGAGGTCTCACCAAGTTGCCTGGGCGGGTCTCGAACCCACGGGCTCAGGCAATTCACTCACCTCAGCCTCGCAAAGCGTGGGATTACAGGCTAAGCCACTGAGCCCGGTCTACACGGAACTTCAAAAGTGGCTACAAATATAAAAGAAACTTACACTGAATTTTAAAGATTTCAGTGACAAAAAAAATTTTTTTTGGATACGGGGTCTCACTCACTCTGTCGCCTAGGCTAGAGTTAGTGGCACCATCATAGCTCACTGCAACCTCGAACTCCTAGACTCAAGTGATCCTCCTGCCTTAGCCTCATGAATAGCTAGGACTGAAGGTGTATCACTGTGTCCAGCTAATTAAAAAAAAAATTTTTTTGTAATGACAGGATCTCACTATGTTGCCCAGGCTGGACTTGAAATCTTGGCCTCAAAAAATCCTCCCACCCCTCAGCCTCCCAAAGTGCTGGGATTATAGGTGTGAGCCACCTTGCCTGGCCTCAGTGAAATATTTTGACGGAGACATTTGAAAGTCACTACAATCAATGCTGAAAAAAGACATGGATAGTATTATGATTTAGACTTTATTGTGAAATGTGTTTTTTATTAATCTCTACCTAACACATTATGTTTAAAACTTTCTAACTATATGTATATTTGCTGCCTCATGTTCAAGGTTTTGTGAGTAAAATTATCAAAAAGTGTTCTCAATTATGGGTGAAGACAGATGAATAAATCTGGCTATAACTGTCTGCTGAACACAAATATGTGAAGATAAATTTTAACAGTCATTGACAAATCTGCACAAGACTTGAAAAGAAACTAGGACATTACTATTCATTTCTGTGACAGACCAGTATGCAGATAACTTTTTCCACTCTTTCTAAAAAAATATATTAATCCAATTTGAAAAAGTCTGGCATGATTCTATATGTGAGATGTATGTGTTTAAAGTGAACTTCATTTTCTGGCCATTTTTATTATTAATTTCATGATTTCTGAAAATAATTTTGTTACAAAAAAGGGGCATGTTTTTTAAAAAAAAGATCTGCTGTACATGTCAAATATGTTAGGCACGCCACTGCTCCATGGTCTCTTCCAACCGGGATTACTGACCCACATGGATTTATACCAAGAATCACCAATTATCCAAACATAAACTATAGCTTTCAAGAGGCATTTGGAAGGCCATTCACTTTTCACTGAGCCCTGCTGTCCTTCCTGTCCCCCCAGTCAAAATCCTGGCTACGAATTCTAAGCTACACTTTTGAGTTACATCAGTTTTCTTGCTGAATTTATTTATCTGCCACAGTGCACTTCACTGGAATATCACATTTCTCTATATTCTATATATTTATGGTCTTCAAAACACCAATAAAGAGCTCTAACTATACAGCAATGAAATTCAATCAATAACCCATGCAAATATTGAACAGGATGAAGGTGATAAGGTTATAATAAATTAAAATATTTTTGTAAGTTCTCTGTTTCTCAATATCACAATAGTACATTGTTAATTACACTTAATATTAACACAGAAACGTAGACATGTCTCTCCTAGTCTAAGTTCAAAAGGTCTTGATAAGGCCTATCCTAATGCAAATTCTACCTTTTCGATAGTATGACAGAAACATAATATTAATTAACCAACCAATGCTACAAAAAAATTGAACTGTTAATAGGTAAGCTGCTTATTCTACCATGTACATGATAACATAGTGCTGTTTTTAACTTATCACTAAGGTTGTATACTGCTGTTTAAAAAAAAGGATTTGGCATATTGTTGCAACAAATGTTATGAATAATACTAAAAGTTTATCACTTATGTAGCAATTTTTTCCTACCATATTATCAAGGAATGTTTAAAATGAGATTTGAATGTGTGCAGATATCTACAGGAAAATTACCAGGAATGTTGAAATAAATTATATTCGCTTATGCCTCACGGCAGAGAACAACCTACAATTTGTATCTGGTAAAATCAAAACAAAACAAAAGAACCATTTTGTCAACTTTCTATTATTAGGTACGGTTTTGATCTATATTCTGTTTAACAAGATTTGTAAGTCAACTTTTCCAGTATTCTAATTTTTATCTGAATCAATTTCTTATCATATGTTCATGCAGTTTTTTCTGAAACAAAAATACTAGACAAAATGAGACTAGGAAAATAGCATATGTTGCTGATATTTTCCACAAGAACATCAGTGATAAATGCTGCTCTGAAGAACCACCTTTATTCCATTTACTATAGAGTCAGATCGCTACTGTTAGAATTCCCTGAAAGTCAAGAGCGAGCAGAGAAAGAAAACTACATATCACTAATCTTCAACATTCGAACGCTCCTGAGACAAGAGCACAACATGGTAAATTAATCTGGCAAGGGAAATTCTAATTTTACTTCAATCATTGAACTGATCCTCTACATCTCTTCCACACAGTAAAAAACTTTGCCTAGCCGGGCTCGGTGGCTCAGCCTGTAATCCCGCGCCTTTGGGAGGCTGAGGTGAGTGGACTGCCTGAGCCCTTGGGTTCAAGACCCGCCTGGGCAGCAAGACCTCATCTCTACAATAAATCAAAAAATCAGCCAGGCATGGTAGCACATGCCTGTAATTCCGGCTACTCGGAAGGCTGAGGAGGAAGGATTGCCAGAGCCCAACAGGTCGAGGCTGTGGTGGCCAGGAGTGGCCACTGCACTCCAGTCTGGGCGACTGAGAGAGACTCCAACTCAAAACAAACAAACAAACAAAAAAACTTTGCCTAAGCTCCAAATTTGTCTATTTCTTTAGACAGAACCTCTCATAAAATAAACAGACACCTTTAACAAGTCATCCTTATCAGATAAGCTAAAATCTAGATGACAATCATACCTAGTAATCAACCAGTAAAATATACAATAGTCATACAGAACAATTTACAAGGAGAAGAGCAAGCTCCCCACTGAGATGTGGAACTCAGTTCTTCCTTCAAGATAACTTGGTGGGCTCCAGACTGACAGCCCAAGTGGGTAAGTGTACCAAGGTCAGCGTGTACATTAAGAATCCATAAAACTTAATTTATATCCAATTTTAAAGATAACAATGATGTTAAACTACTCATATTTTCTTCCTGAGCCGCAAGGTAGCATTAATGTACATCACCTCAGTGTTGCAGTTCTCAAAAAGTAATCCAAGGACCCCTGGGGGGTCCCTGAGTTTCTTTTAGTAGTCCGTGAGGTCAGAATTATTTTCATATTAACTCTAACACACTTTCTTTCCCCTAAGTATGCATCAGTGTTTTCCAGAGGCTAAGCAATGTGTTACTGCAAAGGACTGAGTGAAAAAGTAGATATAAGGATCCAGGTATTATTAAACCCCAAGTTTAAATGAAATTTCCAAAGATGTAAAATGACACCACTCTTCTATTATTTTTTTGTTTCAGAAATGTTACTCTTCATAAAAAATGTTCCTTCCTATCAACATATAATGTCTACTGATATTTTTAATTAATAAACACTTACAAAAATACAGATATATCCCACAGACACAAAAGCTGTCTGTGGTCATTAACTTTTTTTTTTTTTTTTTGAGTTGGAGTCTCACTGTCGCCC
>NW_007072073.1:110422-115205 GCF_000164805.1 Carlito syrichta
AATTACAGGCATGTGCTACCACGCCCGACTGATTTTTGATTTATTGTAGAGATGAGGTCTTGCTGCCCAGGTGGGTCTTGAACCCACGGGCTCAGGCAATCCACTCACCTCAGCCTCCCAAAGGTCATTAACTTTTTAGAATTTAAAAAGGTCAAAACCCTAAAAGTTTAAGAACAGCTGTCCTAGAAAAACTTACACATGTGCACAAGGAGACATGTTTGAGAAAATTCATTGCAGTATAGGCCAAAAATGAACTAAATCTTAACATAGAGCATTCATAACATTTGAGAAAAAAAAAGGCACACTGACAAATATGTGTAACATATCATTCATGAATATCAAACACAAGATATTATATATTGTTTATGGACTACAGAGATTAATACCAAATTCATATCTGATTGAGGGAGATGAAGTAGAGGTAAAAGGAAAAGAGGACTTTATCATTTTTTAAAATTAAAAACACAAATTAGTAACAACGGTAGATTCTTATTGCTTTGCTTTTTCTGCACTATTTTTGAACTTTAATTAAATGTCTTAAAATAAAATTGTAGACACTACAGAAAAGTGGGAGGGGCAATATATATTCTTTTGTAGTTAGGGAAGATTGAATTAAAGGCTAAAAACCCAATAGTGGGTTAAAAAAACCCCCACCACTTATAGCCTTTATTACTTCCCCAACCTTTAGCAAAACACCAAACTCTTCACATTAAGAAGTACACAGGCTGCACACGGTGGCTCACGCCTGTAATCCTAGCACTTTGGGAGGCTGAGGCAGGAGGATGGCTTGAGATCAGGAGCTCAAGACAACCATGGGCAACATAGTGAGACCTTGTCTCTAGAAGGGGGAAAAAAAAGAATGCAGCAGGGTGGCAGCGCTTGCCTGTAGTCCCAGTTACTCAGGAGGCTGAGGCTTGAGCCCGAGCTCCAGGCTGCAGTGAGCTATTATCCAATCTGAGCAAGACTTAAAAACAATATAGAACACAAGTATTAGCCACAACTGATCACTGATTTTTTTTTTCACTCATCTTTTCAAGGTTCACAACACTCATCAGTGTCATGCCACAAAAATTCCCCAAATGTTCTGTAAAATGGATATCTTTAATAACTTCACCTTTCTTTACCTTTGCTTCCAAGTTGCCCCTTTCCTCTTATGACAATTTTGCTCCAAGTTAGCCTATGCTTCTCTCTATCCACTTCTCCCAAAATGCTCAAGCGTCTACTCTCATCTAAGAGACTGGGGATTGGCTTGCTTGGTGGCTCAGCCTGTAATCCCAGCACTTTGGGAAGTTAAGGCAAGTGGATTGCCTGAGCCCGCAGATTCGAGACCAGCCCTGGCAACTTGGCAAGATCTTGTCTCTACAATAAATCAAAAATTAGCTGGGCGTGGTAGCACGCACCTGTAATTCCAGTTACTCGGAAGGCTGCGGTAGAAGGATCGCCGGAGCCCAGCAGGTCGAGGCTGCGGTGGCCGGAAGCGGCCGTTGCGCTCCAGTCTGGGCGACAGAGGGAGACTCCAACTCAAAAAAAAATAAAAAAAATAAAAATAAATAAAATAAAATAAGAGACTGGGGATTGAACACCATTAACTAAGTCTAAAACCTTTTATGGACTATGTAAACACGCAAACTGCCTAGGCACCAGTGCCTATCACATTGATAATTCTCTTCCTTCCCTTCATCCTTTTTTTTTTTTGAGTTGGAGTCTCACTCTGTCACCCAGACTGGAGTGCAGTAGCTGCTCCTGGTCACTGCAGCTTCTGCAGCCTCGACCCGCTGGGCTCCGGCGATCCTTCCGCCTCAGCCTTCCAAGTAGCTGGAATTACAGGTGCACGTTACCATACCCGGCTAATTTTTTTTGATTTATTGTAGATATGAGGTCTCGCCAAGTTGCCCAGGTGGGTCTTGATCCCGCGGGCTCAGGCAATTCACTCACCTCAGGCTCCCAAAGTGCGGGATTACAGGCTGAGCCACCGAGCCAGGTTCCCTTCAATCTTAATCAATGTTTCCCTCTAATTCCTCAAAACCAAACCTCTAAAGACTACTTTCACACTAGTTACCTCTTATTTATTTATCTCCCATCACCATTCGACCCTAAACTTCAAATCTTATTGCGGTCAAAAATTTTAGTAGCCAAGTCTGTGACCACTCCCCTGATATTATACAAAACATTATATAGCAATTAAACCGGGGAGCGCTGAATTCAAATCCCAGCTCATTAGTTAGCAATATGCCCTTAGGTGGATTATTAATTTAAGGATCAGTTTCCACATCTGTAACTGGATGTCTATGCAGAGTTGGAGAATACAGAATACATATCTAAATACCTATGCCAGACATGCCATAGGTATTATACTAATTCCTTTTTCTCCTCCCTGTCAATTTTCTCCAGGACACATCCAAAAGTGACTCCTGGATGACTCCCTCTATCTCTTGGTTGCTTCCAAGTTTGAGTCCTACATAACCACTGCTTGCCGAAAACGTCAACATGGTTGTTCCACAACGTAACACATTTTCTTCTCGACCAAAATATGCTTCTAATGTCTTACATTAACGGTATCTTCACTCTCTCAGCACTTAGAATGTAGGAACAAAAGGTGATTATAAATAAATGTATCAGATGCCAAGGTCCACGGATTCCCTTGGCCCACCTCCTTCCCTTCTCCATTCCCACTACACACTTGCCGAGTTCAGGTTTACTTACCTGTCCTACCAAATCTCTGCCTTCTACAACACATACCACTACAAATCAAACAGTTTTGAGTATATTATCCCACTGCTTAAAACCTTCAATGTTTACACATAGCCTAAAAATGAAATTCACACACATCAGACAAACATAAAACTAGTCAGGCCCAAGCTACTTTGCTATCCTTATTTCCCAGTAGCCTCCAAAGTCAAACTACAGTATTTGCCTAAGTTTTAGGCAAATTAGACTCCTAGGTGGCAGAGATCCCTGGTAGTCCCTACCGCATTCAGGACTACCTGAATACTGCCAAGCAAGCACTCAAAAGTTTGTTAAATGATGATCAGAACTGAGAGATTCAAGATTACAGGGAACTAATCAACAACATTTCATGAATGGGGAGAAACAGCTGAGAAGCTCTACAAATCAAGGAGGTACAAGATGGATTTTAAAGTCAGATTCATTTCTCCAGAAGAAAGTTTCAATTTAGCAGAAGAGAGTTGGCATCAGGAACAACACCTAACATAAATGAAAGCTGCAGTTTGTAAAACAAAGAATAGAACTGAAAACTATTTAAGGAGGAAAATGAACAATGATAAGAAAACGCTCATTTTGCACATTTAAAAAGATCAAATACCACTTCTCTTTTTCCAGGAGTCAAAACCATTCCCAATTTTGGCTTTTCGGAGTAAAAACTACTGATGGCAATTTTCAGGATTAATAGAAAATACTTTATTTAATAATGTGCTTGAAGTCAACTTCCATAATGCCTGAATCAGAATTCTTCTGATCTTAGAATAAACTAAAAATCCTCCTCCTCTTTCATTAAAAACATTCAACAGTTTTTACTGTGGATGAGAAAAATGTACTTGAAATCTTTTAAAAATTGTTGTGCCACTCATATAAGTTTTCATTCATTCAACAAGTATTTGCCAGGCACCTGCATCGAGAGAGCAGGAGGGATAAGAACTGAAACTCCCTGCCCTCACGGAGGCTGAAGCTAACATTCCAGTGAATTTTACCTTCAGAAAACAAAGTCAGCTGCCACCCCTGAAGCACTTGTCGCATTATCACAAATTCTCTGGCGATCAAAAATCAGGAAATATTTAATTTTGAAAATCATCACTACTTAACTTTTACAAGACGCTGTCCAATACCAATTTCAAGCAGTTGAGGCATTGTATGTATCCATAATTGAAGGAAATTATTTTTAGGACAACTTGTATGGCAATAAATGGTCTCAAACGCAGTAACGGGAAGGTCCCGTATTATGGCACTGCAACTCTAAAGGCAAGTCATAGCACCGCTAATTCGGTTACAAGTAAAACTACAAAAGTTCACTGTGAGATGCGGCAAGTTTTTAACGCCACATCCACACATGTCGAACTACTACGTCTGACTTTTTTCAATGTGAGTTGACCTTTAGTTCTTGGAAAAGGAAGATGATACAACGTAACCCACGACAACAGTTCCCATCCTGCAACGGCATTTTAAATCATCAATGGCCAAGTCCCCTCCTCCCAAATCCATTCCGACAAATAGCATGCATCGACTCGACACTCCAAAAGCAGCACCTGGAAAGGCCAGAGACACAACCGGAGAACTTTACAGCGTCAGGCAGCTTTGTTCCCAGTTTGGAGAGGTTTTCACATGTAAATGTTCCCGTAGAAGGGAGCCGGGGATTAACCACCTCGGGAGGGGGCGCGAGGGTCGGCCACGGGACCACGCCGGCTTTCCAGCGGACAGAGGCGGAGCCAGCACTCTTCTCGCCCATTCAACTTTCTAGGCGTCGCGTTGGGGCCAGGGAGCCTACACGAGGGCTACGCTCACGACTGCAGACCACGAGGAGCCACCCCTCTCCGTGTACTAACCCCACTGCCCACGTGCGTGAAACCCGGAGAACGGGAATGAACACCCTCTCCAACTCCTCCCCGGCCCGGGATCAGAGTCCAGCCGTCGACGCGCCGCGGCCTGAGCAACAGGAGAGCCGAGGCCACCGCTCCGCCAGCCCCGCGACGGCAGATGCTCCCGCTCCCCGCCCCCAACCCCACACGCCCGCCCGCGCTTCTTTCTTAGCCCCTTGCGGGCTCCCGGCCCT
>NW_007072073.1:116289-118324 GCF_000164805.1 Carlito syrichta
TGTGTCACTCTGCCGGAGCAGGCCCCGCGCCCGGGCGGGCGGGCACGCACCGAGCCGCTCGCTCTCCGCCGCCTGGAACAAAGGGTGCAGGATTTAACCTCAGGCCGCGGGGCGTGCGTTCACAGGCTCTCGTGTGCTCCTCTGGGAGGAAAAAGCGAAAACAAAAACCGCCTCTGCCGGCGCAGCCCCGCGTCTGCTCCGATTGTGCCGGTTAATTCCGCGCGAGCTGAAACACCCAGGACTTGCCGGGCACTGGGTACCTTCGCAGGCCTTCAGGAGACCCTGTGTAGCCCTTGTGCCCCAGGAGGCCTGGGTTCGCTAAACTCTACGTCGATTCCCCAAACCAAGTTGTTTCTTTTTTGGCGAAAGCATCGTGTCCTGATCACTTTCCTCGAGTACTTGCTGTCTGCCTGCTGTGGGAGTATTAAATAAAAGATAATTGTTGCGCCTGCAGACACCTCATTTTAATGGAGACAGGCAAGTGAGTAGCTGAGTATCCCCGCATGCTAGGTGTTAGGGCAGAGGCCCTGGGGAACAAAGAAAGATATCCGACTAGAAGTCCAGGAAGGCTTCCCAGAGGCAGTGGCATCCCAGCTATATCCGGAAGGAGAAGTAGAGAAGGAAAGGTCAGCTGAGCCAGAGCAGTACTGCACCGTCACCTCCCCTCTCCCTCTCCCTCCCCAAGGAGTGCCAGCTGGAACTCCGGGAGTGAGGGAGTGACGGAGAGCAAGTCCTAAGGAGCCTCTGCCCTTCCAGAGTTTGGATTTTGTCCCCAAGGCGGTGGGGAGTCATTAAAAGATTGTGAGAGAAGGGAGGGTGGTTCCTGGGGATTCGAGGGTTGAAGGTGATGGCGGTGGGGAAAGAGAGACATAGATGGTTAGGAAACAGTGGACCCGCTGGGACAGAATGACTGCGAGGTTAAGAAAGAGGAGGCATTTCAAGGAGGACAAGCCGGGCTCGGTGGCTCAGCCTGTCATCCCGCGCCTTTGGGAGACTGAGGTGAGTGGATTGCCTGAGCCCGCGGGTTCGAGACCCGCCTGGGCAGCAAGACCTCCTCTCTACAATAAATCAGAAAAATCAGCCGGGCGTGGTAGCGCGCGCCTGTAATTCCGGCTACTTGGAAGGCTGAGGGGGAAGGATCGCCGGAGCCCAGCAGGTCGAGGCTGCGGTGGCCGGGAGCGGCCACTGCCCTCCAGTCTAGGCGACGGAGTGAGACTCCGACTCAAAACAAAAAACAAAAAAACAAGGAGGACACTTGGGCGGGCTTGGTGAATGGCACGGATGGTAAGTATGTGCCAACCTAGGGAATTTATGGGGAAAAAGGAGTGAGTTTGAGGGGAGGCAGAATGGACTAACATTTGTAGATTGCTCACCATGTGCCAACGTGTACCTGACATACTGTTCTGTGCTGTTTCATTTAATCTCCCTAACAGGCTCCTGTGTGAGGTGGCTATTAATAATGCTTCATTTTATAGCTGAGGGAGTGAGTTTAGCTAATATGTCCAAGGTCACACAGCTGGATTATTTCCTTCTGGGGCCCGCAGAGTTTGAGTTCCCCCTGGGACAAATAAGTGAGGATGTCTAGGAGGCAGCGGGGTAAACACATTTGGAGTCAGGAGGGATGGCTGAGAGGAGATAGAGATCTGGGAGCCATTAGTGAACAACTCGTGGGTGGAAGGAGCTGAAATAGGGAAACACAAGGAAGAGGGAGGACCCAAAAAACCCAGAATTTGTTGATAAAAGATTGTGTATTTATTCTTACATGTTTAAACTTCAGTCGCCTTCAAAATACTCCCCGTTTCATGCAATACACTCATTGAGACTCTTTCCACTGTTCAAAACGGTTTTTGAATTCATTCATTTTGATGCTTTTTAGTGCTTCTACGGTTTGTTTTTTTTCCTCATCCATATCAGCAACACATTTCTTTTTCTTTCTTTTTTTTTTTTTTGAGATAGAGTCTCACTGTCGTCCAGACTGAAGTGCAGTGGCCGCTCCCGGCCACCGCAGCCTCGACCTGCTGGGCTCCGGCGATCA
>NW_007072073.1:118408-138344 GCF_000164805.1 Carlito syrichta
AGAGATGAGGTCTCACCAAGTTGCCCAGGCGGGTCTCGAACCCGTGGGCTCAGGCAATTCACTCACCTCAGCCTCCCAAAGGCGTGGGATTACAGGCTGAGCCACTGAGCCCGGCTAGCAACACATTTCCCTTTGAGGACTTTTTTCATCCAAAGAAACAAACAAAAAAAGTCACTCAGGGTGAGATTGGGTGAATAGAGTGGGTGGGGCATGGAAGTCATGCTGTTTGGGGTCAAAAACTGCTGAACACTCAGCACAGTGTGGGCAGGTGCACCCGTAAATCATCCATCATGAAATGGACAAATGTGTTGAAAGTATATAAATAAATAAATAAATAAATATATATATATATATATATTTTTTTTTTTTTTTTTTTTTTTGAATTGGAGTCACTCTGCCGCCCAGGCTGGAGGGCAGTGGCATGCTCACAACTCCCAGCAGCCTCGACCTCTGGGCTCAGGCGATCCTTCCAGCTCAGTCTCTCGAGTAGCTGGGACTACAGGTGCATGACGCTATACCTGGCTATTTTTATTTTATATATTTTGTAGAGATGAGGTCTCACTGTTTTGCCTAGGCTGGCCTCAAACTCCTGAGCCTAAGCAGTCCTCCTGCCTTGGTCTCCCAGAGGACTGGGATTATAAGTGTGAGCTGCAGCACCTGGCCATCTACTTCTTTCTGTGCACAGTGGCAGAACTTAAAAATGGGCTCACACAGCAGAATGGTATCCCTGTTCTCCAGTTCATACGAGCCATCTTCTTTCATCTTGTGAGTCAGGGAAATTGACTTGGCCAAGGAAGAGTGAATCTTGAGATAGGGTCAGAAAGGGGCTTTGAAGGAGAATCATGAGTTCAGGTTTGAAAGTGTTGCCTTTGGGACTCAATGCATCACAGCTGTTGGACTCTATAATGGTTGTGGAATGAGGGAATGATGATTCGAAGGAGGATATTTCTTTGCACCATCCTGTTGAGATTTGAATGTATAAGGAACAAGATTTGACTTCTAAGATACATGTGTTTGAGGTAGATAATAGATTTAAGGTGTTCTTTTCTCTATAGGGTTGTTTGGTTTTTATGTTGACAGTGCTTGGGACATCTTTTAACAAGTCGTTGGGGAATATGTGTTATCAGCTAGTCTTTGGGCGCCTTGGCAGCATTTTCAAGCATTTTTTTCTGTTCTGAAGTCAGCAGTGCTTCTATCTGCTCTGGGACATCTGGTGGCCATTTGCACAGCTACTGTTGGACTTCCATCTTTATCTCTTCCAGTCAGATAAGTCAAGTCCTCCAATAGGAAATTTTCTGGCCCATGACAAAAACTCATGAGGGTTGTCCTTTGTGGTGAGCAGACCTTGAAGCAGTAGGGATGCAGCCTGTTGAAAACATGGCCAGAGGGTCAAAAGTAGACGTGACTGATGAGAATCAGCAAGATGTTTTATCCACTTGCAAACTTGGCCTTCTTCCAAAGAGCATCGATTTCAACAGATTCATTTGTTCATAATGTGGACGTGAAAATAGTTCCTAAAACCATTCTAAACAAACTCACATTTTTAGAAAGAGGAGATGAAATCAGTATTCAGAAGGAGGGGGAAAAAATGACAGGATATTCTGGTTAATGCTATGCTCTTTGCAAGTCAACGCATTTTCGAGTGCAGTGGTATGCTTTTGGCCACCACAGCCTCAATCTGCTGGGCTTAGGCGATCCGTCTGCCTCAGCCTTTCAAGAAGCTGGAGCTACAGATGCGCTCCACAATGCCCAGCTAATTTTTAAAAATTTATTGCAGAGATGAGTTCTTGCCACGTTACCCAGGCTGATCTCGAACCTCTGGGCTCAGGCAATCCTCTTGCCTCCGCCTCCTGCCTCTGCCTTGCACCTCCCAAAGTGCTGAGATGATGAGCTAGAGCCACCAGGCCTGGTTCAACTCATTTTCTTGGAAGGAATGCTGGCTGCAATCTACAGGTATAAAGAATGCGGAGATAAAACATCTCACTCCTGAAGAACCTGAGGAAACATGCATAGAAAGGAATTCAAGAGAAAATGAATTTTTTTCTGATGCTTTATTCCACTTGCTTGGATGAATTGTCTTTCTCCTTGATCTGCCTTCCCTCTCTGGCCAGCCTCCCTCCCTCTCTGAGGCTTTCCCTGACACCTCTGTGATTCCTGTCCGTTCCTATTTAGGGATCTGTCTCCCAGTATAGAACTGCATTTCCAACTGACCACTGAAAAATTCCACATGGATGTTCCCTCCATCCCCAAGGGACCCACCTGGCTCCTTTTTGTGCCAACTTCTGTCTTCATGCCCTGTATGCTGTTGGTGCCAAAATAGTGGGATGGGAAGTAAGGAAAACAGGAAATCCACAAAGGAAAAGCTCAGTAGCAGCGGGGCAAAGGGATTTTCGGGAATTTTTCATTTTCTTTTTTAACTTTTCAGCATTTTCCAGACTCCCTACAGAAGGTGTGTATTCCTTTTGTAATCAGAAAGTGTAAGCCCCTTCAAGCTGGGTGTGGTGGCTCACACCCGTAATCTCAGCACTTTGGGAGGTGGAGGCGAGAGGATTACCTGAGCCCAGGGATTTGAGACCATTCTGGGCAACTTGGTGAGACCTTGTCTCTGCAATAAATAAAAAAATTAGCTGGGCGTGGTGGCGTGCGCCTGTAGCTCCAGCTACTTGGAAGGCTAAGGCGGAAGGATTGCCTGAGCCCAGCAGGCCGAGGTTGCAATGACCATGAGCGTGTTATTTAATTATAGCCTGGGCGACAGAGTGAGACTCCTACTCAAAAGACAAAACAAAACAAAACAAAACAAAACAAAAACAAGGCCTGGGCAACATGGTGAGACCTTATCTCTACAATAATAATAAAAAAAAATTAGCCGGGCATGATAGTGTGCGCCTATATTTCCTGCTACTTGGAAGGCTGAGGGGGCAGGATCGCCGGAGCCCAGCAGGTTGACGTTGGAGTGGCCATGAGTGTGCCACGGCACTCAGATGACGGAGTGAGACTCCAATTCAAAAAATTAAAAATTAAAAAAAAAAAAAGAAGAGCCGGGCTTGGTGGCTCAGCCTGTAATCCCGCGCCTTTGGGGGGCTGAGGTGAGTGGATTGCCTGCGCCCGTGGGTTCGAGACCCGCCTGGGCAGCGAGACCTCATCTCTACAATAAATCAAAAAATCAGCCGGGCGTGGTAGTGCATGCCTGTAATTCCGGCTACTTGGAAGGCTGAGGCAGAAGGATCGCTGGAGCCCAGCAGGTTGAGGCTGCGGTGGCCGCGAGCAGCCACTGCGCTCCAGTCTGGGCGACAGAGTGAGATTCTAACTCAAAAAAAAAAAAGAAGAAAGAGTAAACCCTTTCAAAAAAGGGAACTTATACAGATGAATATGCAGTAAACCAAAAATGTTCTGGATTGATCATTTTAGCTATGATTGTAACAGTGAGTACATGACTAATAAAGGAAAGCAGTTCCTCTCAGCCCTTTCTGTCTTACTTAATAGAGATCCAAGATTCTTTTTCCAAAATTGAAAATTTTGGAGACAGGATCTTGCTCTGTTGCCCAGGTTGGAGTGCAGTGGTATGACCGTAGCTCACTGTAGCCTCAAATTCCTGGCTCAAGCAATCCTCCTGCTTTAGCCTCCCAAGTAGCTATGACTACAGACTCATGCCATTGTTCAGCTAGTAAAATTGAAAGTATTAAAATCAAGTTTCATTTGAAGTGAAATATCACTTTCCAGAACTGGGCCACCCCAGTCCAACATTTACTCTTTCACGCATTCAAAAAAGAGATATGCACATCTACCATAGGCAGGCATTGTATTATGTGTTTGGGATACCAGGTAAGCAAACACAGACGAATTTCTTCCTCAGGGAACTATCCCTCCAGAGTCTGACGCCTTGCCCTGAAGTTGAGCATTTTTAATGTGTATATTGGGTCATTTGTGTACTTTCTTGTGTAAAGTGTTCAAATTTTTTGCCCATTAAAAAAATTGATTATTTGTCTTCTTATTGACTTGAATGTGTGCTTTATATATTCTGAATTCAAGTTCTTTGTCAAATATGCGTATTATAAACATTTCTTCCCAGTCTATGGCTTGCCTTTTCATTTTCTTTTGAAAATCAGATGCTTTTAACTTTGATAAATATAATTTATCCCTTTTTTCTGTTACGGTGTGTGCTTTTCTGCCGTCTTGAAGAAGTTTTGCTTATATCTAGGGTATGAAGATATTCTCCTATATTTTCTTCTTGAATCTTTATAGCTTAGCATTTATGTTTAGGTCTGTGATACATTTTGAGCTAACGTGTGTATGATGTAAGGTAAATGCCAAGTTTTCTTATTTTTTCGATAGGATATCCAGTTGTTCCAGCACTTTGTTGCAAAAAAAAAATGATCATTTTTGCCATTGAATTACTTTGTCTCCTTTGTTGAAAATCAGTGTGTGGATCTATTTCTGTACTCTGTTCCATTCATCTATATACATGTCTTACATATAAGTAGCATACCATCTTAATTTCTCTAGTACACAAGTAAATCAGTTAGTGTAAGTCTCCAACATAGTTCTTCTTTTAGAAATTATTTCCACTATTCTATAATCTTTGCATTTCTATATACATTTTAAAGTCAACTTGTTAATTTTAAAAAAATTGAAAGACAAAATAAGAGGCCTGCTGTGACTTTTTACTGAGTTTGCATGGAATCTATAGATCAGTTTGGGGGATATTTTCACCTTAACTGTATCGAGTCTTTTAATCCATGTACATGTATATTTTCCCACACTTTTAACACTTCTAATATTCTTCGTTCCTTTGTGTAGATCCAAGTTTCCATCTGTTGTCAATTTCTTTCTCTGTAGATAAGTTTCTTTAATATTTCTTTCAGTGCATATCTGTTGTCAGTGAAACCATTCTGCTCGTTTATCTGAAAAAGTCTTCAGTTGGTATAGAATTCTACATGTATAGGATTTGCCCCCTGCCTAGCACTTTAAGTGTGTTTAAATATTATTTTCTGGCTTGCATAATTTCTCATCAGAAGTATTTTATAATTCTTATATTGTTAATAACTTGACCTTTCTCCAATATCTGAAAATTGTTGTTTCTTAGATGAGGTCTCACTATGTTGCCCAGACTGGTCTTGAACTTCTTGGACTCAAATAATCCTGCCTTAGCATTCCAAAATGCTAGAATTACAGGTGTGAGCCACCACACCTGGCCTTAGTTTTCTTTTTTTCATGGTGGAAGGATAATTCTGGACCATGTTACTACTTCTTGACTAGAGACAGACATTTCTATAAATTTGTAATTATTATAGAGTAGAATATATTTATTTTCTTTTTTCTATATTTAGAGTTTTTTGGTATTCGAAGAAATCTTTGCCTGTCCTGAGATTATGAAAATATCCTCCATATTTTCTTTCTTTTTTTTTTTCCTCAAGTTGAAGTCTCACTTCATTGCCCCGGCTGGAGAGCAGCAGCATGATCACGGTCACCCCAGTGTTGACCTGCTGGGTCTGGTGATCCTTCTGATTCAGCCTTTCAGGTAGCTACTGCTACAGACACGCACTATCACGCCTGGCTAATTTTTTGATTTATTGTAGAGATGAGGTCTCACCATGTTGCCCAGGTTGCTCTCGAACCCGCGGCCTCAGGCAGTCCTCTCGCCTTGGCCTCCCAAAGTGCTGGGATGCAGGCTTGAGCCACCATGCCAAGTCCCTCCATATTTTCTTCTAGAAGCTTTCCAGTTTTAGTGTCCATATTTATGTCTGTTGTTCATCCAAGTAAATGTTTGTATATGTGTGAGATAGTGTGTAAGGTTCATTTTTAGAAATATGTTCCCTCCCCTTTATTGTAAAGCTTTCTTCCCTCACTGAATTGCTTTGACACCTTTACCAAAAATTAAGTGGCTGGTATGTATGAGCTTATTTTTGAACTCTTTTTTTTTTAAGTCAGAATCTCACTCTGTCACCCAGGCTGCAGTGCAATGGCATGATCACAGCCACCACAGCTTTGATCTACTGGACTTACTAGGTTCAGGTGATCCTTCCACCTCAGCCTTCCAAGTAGTTGGAACCACAGGCATGTGCCACCATGCCTGAATAATTTTTTTGATTAATTGTAGAGAAGAGGTCTCACCAAATTGCCCAGGCTGGTCTTGAACCCCTGAGCTCAGATAATCCTCTCGCCTCCGCCTCCCAAAGTGCTGGGATTACAGGCTTGAGCCACCACGCCCAGCGCTATTTTTGAACTCTTTATTCTGTTCCTTGATCACTAATACTGCACTGCTTTGATTTCTGCCACTTCATAGTAAGTTTGGAAATGTAAGTCTTCCAACTTCGCTCTTCTTCAAGATTATCTTGGCTATTCTAGTTCCTTTGCATGACCTTTCATAATTGGCCTCAGATTGTCAATTTGGGGGAACAAACTCAACTGGTATTTTGATTAAGATTTCTGATTCTCAGTTTGTATTTATGACCATGAATCTCATGTAGGCCCATCATGAAATCCAGCAGTCATGCTGTGTTTCCCCTTTCATTCATTCATTCAGTTTTTCTTTCTCCTAGACAACCATTTTGCATTTTTTCCCCTTTCCTCATATTTCTAACACCTCCTCCATTCTCGCTTTCAAATGATGACTTTGCTTTCATTTCACTGAGAAAACAAAAAGACTCAGAGAACTTCCCGAGACTCATACCAACACCTCCACCTTCATACCGGCCTCTGCAGGTAAGGCTCGGCTGCCTCTTCTGTTACTATATGTGAACAATTCGTACTCTTTTCTAAGGGTCTGTCCTGTCACTTGTGTACCAGATCCTGGTCTTTCTTTACTACTCGACATCTTTCCTTTCTTCATTGCATCATCAGGTTTTCTGTCTGAACCAGATCATATGCAATGTCAACGAAGCCCTAATTTCTTCCTTCTTAAGGAACCTCACTACTGGCTGGGTATAGTGGCTCACTCCTGTAATCCCAGCATATTGGGAGGCTGAGTTGGGAGGATTGCTTGAGCCCAGGAGTCTCACTCTGTCATCCAGGCTGGAGTGCAGTGGCACGATCACGGCTCTCTGCTGGCTTGACTCCTTGAGTTTAGACAATCGTTTCACCTCAGCCTCCCGAGTACCTAGGACTACAGGCATGTACCACCATGCCCAGTTAATTTTTTTATTTTTTGTAGAGACAAGGTCTCACTATGTTGCCCAAGCTGGTCTCAAATTCCTGGCCTCAAGTGGTCCTCCCACCTTGGCCTCCCAAAATGATGGTATTACAGGTGTGAACCACTGTGCCTGGTGAGTGTGCATTTTTTAAAAATCAAGTTCACATATGCTTCCTCATGATCTGATGACATACAGCTAAAAGATAAGTCTGTCCTCAACACTCCTAATTATGTAGAAGGATTGAATGGTGCATTAAAAACTCCCATTTGGGAAAGGGAGAGTGAGGAAAACCCACTAGTCACTGATCCATAACGTACATCAAACCTGTTGGACAGGAATGGTGATGACTCCCTGACCTGGCACGATGTTATTTCCATGCTTAGTTGGTCCATGCTGGGTCTGCTCTTGGGAGGTTCTCTATTCTGTTCTCCTGCCTACACTCATTAGGGAGGATATACTTCCTGTGGAATACACAGTTTCTGTAGTCCTCTTACTGTTAATGCAATTTTGAGGCACAGGAATTGCTTCTCAAACTTGCTGTACATAGGAATTAAAAACCTTGCCACCGAGTCACACCTCAGGCCTATTAAATCAGAATCTCAAGGACCCAGGTGGCAGTAATTTTTAAAGCTCCCTGGGTGATTTCCATGTGAAGCCAGTGTTGAGAATTACTGCCTTCAGGGTTGACGAGTCCTAGACTGGTCCCGCTGGGCTTTGTGTTTTCAGCACATTTCCCTCAAAACAGTGTGTTTCTAGTCTATTTTCTTTTGAGTAATTTCATGTGTCAGTGGCCACATCCAAAGATTTTGTGAAGAAGTAGGCTTCGAGCCTAAGAATTCTTGCCTCTGAGCTGTTGGCCATTGTGCATTCTTCAGTCCCGTCCCCTTGAGCCCAGTGGCCATTGCGTGAGACCCCTTGGTAGAAAAGATTTTCATGGGGAGATGCTACCCTTGGTCACATCTTTGGTGCCAGAGTACCCAGTCTCCTCTGCATAGACAGTCACTTTCCTGCTTCCTCTTGTATTAGTTTCAACTGAAGTAGAGGAATTATTAACCCGGCCAGGCTTAAAATCACGGGACTCTCTGTTAACTTACTGTTCTACTTGAGTAAAAGCTGTTTTCCCCTGCTCAACTCTCAAACCACGTACCTCTAAGTTAAGATCTCCTCTTTTGACAAGTTATGGTATAGACCAAGCTGCTGTAACAAGAGATCTGCGCCACCTCACTGCCCCCAGTGCAAATGTTGTGTTTAAGAAAGTTCATTTTGGCTAAGCTCAGTGGCTCAGCCTGTAATCCCAGTACTTTGGGAGGCTGAGTCGAGTGGATTGCCTGAGCCTGTGGTTTCGAGACCAGCCAGGTCAACTAGGTGAGACCTCATCTCTACAATAAATCAAAAATTAGCCGGGCGTGGTAGTGCGTGCCTGTAGTTCCATCAACTTGGAAGGCTGAGGTGGAAGGATTGCCAGAGCCTAGCAGGTCGATGCTGGGGTGGCCATGAGCATGCCACCTGGACTCCAGCCTGGGCGACTGAGTGAGACTCCAACTCAAAAAAAAAAAAAAGAAAGTTCATTTCTCTCTGAGGTAACACTCCTGGGGGCTGGTGAAGTGGTACCACCATCTGCCACATGTGAACTCCAGGATGACAATGCTACTTGTCATGATTTCTTAGCCAGTAGGATGGGGAAAGTGGAAGTAGAAGGCATGTTCTAAGATCTGACCGGAAGTTGCATACTTCACATTCACTCACATCCTGTAGAGCAGACCTTAGTCACATGGCCACCTGAAGCTGCAGGGGAGGCCGGGACACGGCATTTCTGACTGGGTGGCTGCCATGTTGCTCACTGAACCTCGGCAAACTTCTATTCTTGAAGGGAATAAAGCCTTCATGAGTATGGGAGGAAAATCATCTTCACTGTAGCCCTCTGTTGGGTTTTGCTGAGGGCCCTAATAATGAATCAACACATCAACATTCTGAAATCTCATTCCATTTCTCCCGATTGCACAGTATGGAGAGCTGGCCACATTTTAGCTAAATCTTTTGCCATCACCAAATTACTGACCTGGAATAATCTATTCTCACTGCCTTCTGGCCTACCTTTCCCACTAGGCCAATTCATATTTTAGGGTTTGTTTCTTGTAGCAACCCACTTCAAAACATTCTGTATCGAGTAGGAATGCTTACAGCTGCAAATAAAGAAAAAACCTGACCAACAGTGGCTTAAAATGGGGTTTATTTTTCTTATTAAATAAAAAGTCTAGGGTAGGTGGTTTCCACCATTGGCTCCAGTGGTGCAGCCAAGGACTAAAGAATGCCATTTCTCTTTTCTCTCTTTCTGTTCAACTTAACATGTCAGCTTTTTTATTTCCTTGCTACTTTGTGGTTGCAAGATGATTGCTGTAGCTCCAGATGTCACATCTATTTCAAAGCATGAATTAGGAGATAGGGTGGTACCTGCTGGGTCTCTTCCTTATGTCAAGAAAGGAAGCTATTCCATAAACTTCTCCACGCGGGTCTCCTTATTTCTTATTGACCAGAATCGAGCCACATGTTCATTCCCAGGCCAGTGAAAAGAAGAAAAGGATTGGATAAATACCAACCAGGACTCATCATCTAGGACTGGAATATGGGTAACTTTCCTTCAGACCAAGGGATCGTTGCCTACTATCTGAACAAATAAATTGTGCTAGCAAGGAAGAAAGGGGAGGAGGGAGGTTAGGTATGGCAGGTGGGTGAGAATAGGAACCGAAGACCACACAGACAAGGACACTCTGTGAGTGTGAGTTGTCTTAAGCATGTGGGCCGTATGGAAGGTCATATACTCAGTGGCTGGCACATGCCATATCACAGTGGGAAAGAGGCATGAATACAGGTGAAGGCAGGATGGGAGGTAAGTGAAATTGCAAAGAAAGTGGCCTAAAAA
Organism: Carlito syrichta; assembly: GCF_000164805.1. Classification (NCBI taxonomy): domain Eukaryota; kingdom Metazoa; phylum Chordata; class Mammalia; order Primates; family Tarsiidae; genus Carlito; species Carlito syrichta. The sequence goes on from NW_007072073.1 coordinate 128,459, forward strand.
TATGGAGATTGGCCAGGCATGGTGGCTCATGGCTGTAATCTCAGCACTTTGGGAGTCTGAGGCAAGAGCGTCACTTAAGCCTAGAAGTTTGAGATCAGCATGAGCAACATAGTGAGTCTCTACAAAAATAAAAAAATTAGCCAGGCATTTGGCATGTGCCCTGTAGTCTCAGCTACTAGGGAGGCTGAGGAGGGATGTTGGCCTTACTCAAGAAGTTTGAGGCTGCAGTGAGCTGAGATTGTGCCACTGCACTCCAGCCTGGGTGACAGAGTAGACTCTGACTCAAAAAAAAAAAAATCATGTTTATGCATTTATGTAAAATTCTGCCCCATGTGAATATTTAAATAAGTTAGAAGATTAAAAAAGAGATCCCAACGCCATTCAAAATAAAGGTAATTTGAGGGCAGCACATCAGGACCGTGGCTGAACCCCCGCATTCAAGCAAAAAAAAAAAAAGTATGATGAGTGAATGAATAAATGAATAAGTCTGAAAACAGCCACAATAGATATCCCATTTATTTTATTTTATTTTTTGAGTTGGAGTCTCACTCTGTCGCCCAGACCGTAGTGCAGTGGCTGTTCCCGGCCACCGCAGCCTCGACCTGCTGGGCCCCAGCGATCCCTCCGTCCCAGCCCTCCAAGCAGCTGGAACCACAGGCGCGTGCTACCACGCCTGGCTAATTTTTGATTTATTATAGAGATGAGGTCTCGCCAAGTTGCCCAGGCGGGTCTCGAACCCGCGGGCTCAGGCAATCCACTCACCTCAGCCTCCCAAAGGCATGGGATTACAGGCTGAGCCACCGAGCCAGGCTTAGATGTCCCATTTAAACAAGCAAATAAATAGAAACAAGTTTGCAAGTAACCAAAATAGATGTTGCATTGTCCATACATTAAGATCATGTATGGTCCAGCATGGGAAACATAGCGAAACCTCATCTCTATTAAAAAAAAAAAAATTAAGAAACTAGCCAGGTTGGTGGCACATGCCTGTGGTCCCTGCTACCACTTGGGATGCTGAGGTGAAAGCACCACCTCAGTCCCAAGAGCCAGGTTGCTGTGAGCTATGACTGCCATGATCATGCCACTGCACTCCAGCCTGGGCAACAGATTCCAAAAAAAAAAAAAAAAGATTATGTATGCCACCCACTGGACAGCCAACCACTCAGCACTCGCTCCTGGTGTAATTATCTGGCAACCCTAACATCTTTGTTTTAGTCCAAGCACTTAAAAAGTAGAGATAGAGTGAAGCAAACTGCTAGAGATAGGCAGACTGACAGCAACAACAGGTGACAGCTGACAGGTTGACGGCAAAGAAGACAGAAATCTATATCAAGTGGACATAAGAACGCACAAAAGACAAAGCTGTCAGGCTGTTCTGTTTAAGGTGAACGAGCTCCAGGCATCTCCATAGCCCCTGGTGGCACTGGTTTTACAGCAAATCACAACAAGTTTGCTATATGTCAGCTCCCAGGTAACGAGGAACATAAGGGTATGCACCACATTCTCTGTTTAAGAAAGCAAGGCAGTGTGTGATCGGACAGAGGATGTTCTCCATGCCTTTATTTTTTTTCTATCAGGGTCTTACTTTGTCACCCAGGCTGGAGTGCAGTGGCACCATCATAGCTTACCGTAGCCTCGACCTCCTAGATGCAGACGATCCCTCTGCCTCATCCTTCGGAGTAGCTGGGACTACAGGCATGTGCCACAATGCCTGGCTAATTTCTTTTTTCTTTCTTTTTTTTTTTTTTTTGTAGAGACGAGGTCTTGCTATATTGCCCAGGCTGGTCTTGATCTCCTGGGCTCAGGCGATCCTTCTGCCTCAGCCTCTAGAGTATGTGGGACAACAGGAGCATGCCACCACACCTACCTAATTCTTTTACTTTTTTAGACACAAGGTCTTGCTATGTTATCCAGGCTGGTCTCTAACTGCTGGGCTCAAACAATCCTCCTGCCTCGGCCTCTCAGGGTGCTGGGATTACAAGTGTGAGCCACCGTGCATGGCCATGTCCATGTGACTTTCAAGGTGTAGTTTTCAGCTCTTGCTGGATGCCACATCTGGACTCTGCTGCCTCCTCCAGGCAGCTGGCACTAGCCTGAGTTTTATTCACGATGTCCTGCTGGTTACCAGCACAGTCACTCAAGACATGTTCTCTGAAGTTTTGTTAGTTGCCAACAGGACTTGACTTCCCCCAGATCCATAGGGTTGTCTACTTTGATTCTCTGATAGGGCCTGTCGCAGACTCCTTATCATACCCCATTGACCAGAGACCCCTTAAGCTTCATGGGACCAGCTGGGTCACAAGTGCTAAGTGGCACAGTTGCTGGCACCTCAGCCTAGATAACTGCAGACCTTCTCATTGTCAAAGCTGAGAGTCAGCCAGGTGTGGTGGCCTGAGTCTGCTCCCAGCTACTCGATAGGCTAAGGTGGGAGGACCATTTGAGCCCAGGAGTTCAAGGCTACAGTGAGCTAAGAGCATGTCACTGCACTACAGCCTGGGTGAGAGAGCAAGAACCTGTCTCTTAAAAAAAACAAAAACAAAACAAAAACCCGGGCTCGGTGGCTCAGCCTGTAATCCCAGCACTTTGGGAGGCTGAGGTGAGTGGATTACCTGAGCCCACAGGCTGGAGACCAGCCCGGGCAACTTGGCTAGACCTTGTCTCTACTACAATAAATAAAAATTAGCTGGTGTGGTAGTGCACGCCTGTAGTTCTGGCTACTTGGAAGGTTGAGGTGGAAGGATTGCTGGAGCCCAGCAGGTCGATGCTGGGGTGGCTATGAGCGTGTCACTGCACTTCAGCCTGGGCAATGGAGTGAGACTCCGACTCAAAAAAAAAAAGCATGTGGTGTTATAAGTCAGCAATTGTACCTTAAAGTACAATTTACCTTGAAGAAACTCTTCCTCATGTGCCCAACAAGACATGCACAAAGGTGTGCATAACAGCATTACTTATAATACTAAGAAATCCCAAACACTGGAATTTCCATTAGCAGGACAATTGATAAATAACTAATGTACAAGGGGATGTCATACAGTAGCTCAAATGAGTGAATTTTATTTCCATTTGTTGCCTTCTAGCTTCTGGTCCAGCATGCAAAGAGTTTGGAAGAAGCTCCCACTAACCCAAGAAAAACGCTGAATAAACTGAAAATCAACAACTTTAAAACAAAAAAGACTGAGTCAACCATTGAGTAAGATGGCACACCCAAGTGTATTATACAGGTCTAAAATCCTGTGTAGGCTGGGTGCAGTGACTCACGTGTGTAATCCCAGCACTTTGGGAGTCCAAGGTGGAGGATCGCTTGAACCCAGGAGTTCTAGATCAGCCTACGCAACATAGTGAGATCTCATTGCTACAAAAAATCAAAAACATTAGTCAGATATGGTGGCACACACCTGTAGTCCCAGCTACTTGGGAGGCTAAGGTGGGAGGATCGCCTGAGCCTAGGAAGTCCAGGCTGCAGTGAGTTGTGATCGTGCCACTGCACTCCAGTCTGAGTGTTAGAGAGTTCAGGTCAAAAATAATAATAAACAACAAAAAATTATTTTAAAATAAAAAAATAGGTTGGGCGCAGTGACTCACGCTTATAATCCCAGCACTTTGGGAGGCCGAGTTGAGATGACTGCCTGAGCCTGTGGGTTTGAGACTAGCCTGGCCAACTTGTCAAGACCTCATCTCTACAATAAATAAAAAAATTTAGCTGGGCATGGTAGCACATGCCTGTAGTTCTAGCTACTTGGAAGGCTGAGGCAGAAGGATCGCCTGAGCCCACCAGGTCAAGGCTGTGGTGGCCGGGAACATGCCACTTGCCCTCTAGCCTGGGTGACAGAGTGAGACTCCAACTCAAAAAAATAAAATAAAAATTAAAAAATGCTATGTAGGTCCATAAACGTTGCACCTGATCCCTAGTGTTAAGGAAGACAAGAACTGCTCTTCAGTTTGGAGAGAGCCTTACATGCCCCAAATCACTGAACAGCTTCCCTCACCTCTGCCCCAAATCTGCAGTGGCTTCGTGAGATTCATCTCCCACCCTTTGTCTTATGTAGGCACCCTGCGTGTCAGCTATTTTGACTCCCTAGATCCTATCAAGCTTGATGTTCTGTGAGATAATCAAGGTCTGCAGACCAAACTGTAACCCCAGAGAGGTAACAATCCTGAGGTAAGGAAAGGTTGTACTCTTGTCCTTGTCAGGTAAAACAAACAAACTAATGAACAACTAACTTATTTCTGGTGTTCTTTGTGTGTTGAAATAGAGAACACAACCCTTGGCAAATCCATTGATGCATGTTAAGTGTCAGTGTCTCTGGATATTGGCTCTTATCAAGTGAAGTCACCTGGAACTGCAGAGGTAACTGATTACGTTTATGATAATACACGATCTTAAGACCCGTCTGGTTTTCTTCACTAGCCAAGCTAGGGAGCCAAAGGGGAATGTGATAGCAATCATTACCTCTAGGCCTTTCAGGTCTATGGATTGCTGAAGTTTTCCTAGAAACTTGGGATCTCTTGTGATGTGCCATTTTGTATATGAAGAACTTCTGAGTTTACACTTGGCCATTGGAGTTGATGGGAATTTGCTGTTGTCATGTATATCTCTTCTACTTACATCCTTGTGAGCTCAGGAAACAAACACAGATTTGGGGACTCTTTGAGCTTAGTGACAAATTTAAGTCAAAACTCAATTCATGGCCAGCTACGGTGGCTCATTCCTGTAATCCCAGCACTTTGGGAGGCTGAGGTGGAGGATTGCTGAGCCCGGGAGTTTTAGACCAGCCTAGACAACACAGCGAGCCTTCGTTTCTGCAGAAAATCAAAAAGATTAGCTGGCATGGTAGCATGCACCTGTAGTCAGTCCCAGCTACTTGAGAGGCTGAGGCATAAGGATTGCCTGAGTCTAGGAAGTCGAGGCTGTGGTGAGCTGTGATGGTGCTACTGAACTCCAACCTGGCAACAAAGTGAGATCCCAACTCAAAAACAAAAAACATGCAACAAACTCAATTTATTACCTTACTTACCATAAATCCCTTCTCTGACTGGTGGACAGCAGTGGCATTCTGGGTCCACAAGAATTGGAATAGGTAACAGACCCAGTTGTCAGCAATCCAAAGATCTAGATATTTCTTTTACTCTAGTTCATATTTGCCTTGATTAGTGGTCGTAGTGATTCTGGGGGAAGACCAGGATGAGGATTTACAATCTAAATGTGTGATCTTATGTTAGCTGATCTTATGTTAGCGATCTTCATCAAAAGCACCTGACCTCCCTTCATTCAAGAGGCCCTGAGTCTGCTATCTAATTCAGGTGTTGGAATTGAAAATCTTTATTCCAGTGGCTCAGTCTATACCTCTGTGTATCAGCCTTGAGTGGGCTTCTTAATGCTTTTGGTCCTAGAGCTCTATGGTCAACTAGCCATGGTTAAAGACCCCTACTAGGCAGATGGCCATTCTGATTCTATGCTGCCTCTGCTTCTTTGGGTCACTCACTCCTGATTCACTATCTGAGAGTGGTTTGCGGATGGTCATGGTTTTCAGGTAGCCAAGTCTATGCCACTTATCCACACCCTAGCTGCAGAAGAGTCCAGGGGATCACAGATCTGGCATTTTCAGTTTCAATTGTGGAAAACAGAGTCTGCCTTTTACCAGAATTTATAATCTGGGGAAATAAGTCCAGATTTTTATTCCAAACATTGGAAGAAGGTTCAGAGGTTGCTCAGCTAAAAGCAGTGACAAATGCTTTTCCATGAGCCCTCTCACCCTTGTCTGTTTAATTGTAAGGTGTAGAAGATTAATCCCAGCTCCAAAGGTAGCCCATGCTTTTTTTTTTTTGAGTTGGAGTCTCACTCTGTCGCCCAGACTGGAGTGCAGTGGCCGCTCCCGGCCACCGCAGTCTCGACCTGCTGGGCTCTGGCGATTCTTCTGCTGGAACTACAGGCATGTGCTACCACACCCGGCTAATTTTTTGATTTATTGTAGAGATGAGGTCTCACCAAGTTGCCCAGGCGGGTCTCAAACCCGTGGGCTCAGGCAATCCACTCACCTCAGCCTCCCAAGGCGTGAGATTACATGCTGAGTCACTGGCCCAGCTAGCCCATACTTTTTTTAAAGACAAGTTTAATAATGCAATCCCCTTTGCTAGTGATTTGTTCAGAAAATCAGACCTAAGCCAGTTATGCACAAGGTTTTCTTCTGACCTCAGGGCTTGGTTCAGGAGTAGGTGTCTGATATACTTTGGTCTAATGAGACACAAGATGACATGTTCTGGGGAATTCTGGCAATAAGATTCTCATGTTTCAGAGAGCAGGAGAGAGACAACAGCATCTTCTGTATGTGACACCTACAAGCATCTTGATACCAGCATGAGGATGAAGCTGCCGCAGTGGACAGAGCCAAGAGAACCCTGGACACAGTGAGCTGGAATTGCTCATTTCGACCAAACTTGAAGCCTGTTCTACTTCTGGACTTGCAGTTATGAAAGTCTATACATTTTCTTATTAAGCCCATTTGAGTTGGGTTTTCTGGTATTTGTGATTGAATGTATCCTTCAGTATAACACCTTCTGTGTTCTTAGCTCCTAATGGCATCTTCCAGAACTGGACATGCAAGATGGGAGAAGTGACTGGAATCTGGACTAAGCTGCCACGATAACGAATGTAACTATTGATGTGAAAGGAAATAAATATTGATTAAATGAAAGGATGATTAAAATGTATCATTTTTGTAGTGAAAGAGGTAAGCTTTAGCTACCCAACATTTTAAGTATATTGACCATTCAATTCCACATAATATAAATAAATGAGGCACTACTAAGTATTTAGAAAATACTTATCCAAGTAAAATAAGAAACCTATTTATGCCTATTTCCGCCCTTGCCCTCCCATTGGGCTACTTCTTTATTGGGAGGCATTGTAAAGAGTTGGGAAACTGATTTGTAATATGACTGTAGCCAGGTGAATCTGCTTTTCTGAATTTTAGGCTTCTAGTCTGCAAAACATTTTTGTTAGTATCAAATAAATTCATATCTGTGAAAAAGCCCAGGGCAGTGAAGAGGCAGGTTTTATATCTGTCTGAATTCTAGAGGGATGAGATGGTCACACTGATTATTAACTAATTTTAGTTCTAGTGCACAAACTTTGTTTTCTATTTTGGTTGCTGATTTTTATGTTTTAAAAAATAAATTAATCAATTAATTGGTGTGCACCTTCATATCCCAATTGCATCCTAATTTTGTTTTATCCCCTGAGCACAAGAGGCTCCATTGCATCATAACTGATATTCTCTAAATAGTTGATAATAATTGAGCATTAATAAGATTTTATGAGAGTGAACAGAAGTAGCAAAGCCCTTTCAAATGCATAGTCACATTTGAGATATGCAGAACGCTGCATTTGGGAGGGAGGGCAGTGTAATGATCACAGCCAGTTTGTATGGCTAGTTAGTGGTAGAAGGAGAATTTTAATCCTGTCTTTTATTTGAGTTGGAGTCTCACTCTGTCGCCCCGGCTGGAGTGCAGTGGCACATTCACAGCCACCCAGCGTCGACCTGCTGGGCTCCAGCGATCCTTCCACCTCAGCTTCCAAGTAGCTGAACTACAGGCACACGCTATCATGCCCAGCTAATTTTTGATTTATTGTAGAGACGAGATCTCACCAAGTAGCCTGGGCTGGTCTCAAACCCGCGGGCTCAGGCAATCCACTCACCTCAGCCTTCCAAAGTGCTGGAATTACAGGTTGAGTCACCGAGCCCGGCCCTATTTTTTTTTTTTTTTAGTTGGAGTCTCACTTTGTTGCTCATACTGGAGAGCAGTGGCACACTCACAGCCATCCCAGCATTGACCTGCTGGGCTCCAGTGATCATTCTGCCTCAGCCTTCCAAGTAGCCGGGACAACAGGTGCGTGTTACCACACCCGGCTAATTTTTGATTTATTGTAGAGATGAGGTCTCACCAAGTTGTCTGGGCTGGTCTCGAACCCATGGGCTCAGGTAATCCACTCGCCTAGGCCTCCCTAGCTGGGATTACAGGTTGATTCACCGAGCCTGTCCTAATCCTGTCTTCTGATAACATTTATAGGAGACTCTAATTTGATATTTTTGTCTTCTCCTGACTCCAGCTTGGTGACTTTGGGCAAGTTACTTAGCCTCTGCATGCCTTAGTTTCCTTATCTGTAACATGGGGATAATAGCATAGAGTTGTTTTGAGAATTGAATGAGCTAATATAAGGGGAGACCTCCCCAAACCCTGAATTACCTTTTTTTTTCTTTTTTTGAGGGCAGGCCCCTTGTGGTACAGGCTTCCCCCACTAGGTAAGTATTCTAGGAATCCATTGGCATCAGTGTGCTATCTAGCTTTGTTGTGAGAGGTTGTGTGCAGCTTCAGTGAATTTTTTTTTGGAGATTCTTTCAACACATTTGTCCATTTCATGAAGGGTGATTTACAGGAACAACATGTGGCAATGAAATTTTGACCAAAAATGGCGTGACCCCCGTGCTCCACCCTCTCTGTTAACCCAATCTCTCCCGCAGGGACTTTTTATTTGTTTCCCTGGAGGAAAACTCTGTGTTTGATGCAATATACCTATTTTTCCACTGCTCAAAACAGGTTTTGAACTTGTCCTTTTGATGCTTTTAGTACTTCTGTCATTTTTTGTTTCCCCTCTTTCACATCGGCAAAATGTTTCCCTTTGAGGACTTTTTTTTCATCTGGGAAAACAAGAAAAAGTCACTTGGGGAATGACCCGATGACTAGGGAAGAATGGAGCACGGGGGTCACACTCACACTGTTTTTGGTAAAAAACTGATGACCACTCAGTGTGGTGTAGGCAGGTGTATTGTCATGTTGGAAGAACCGGTCACCTGTTTGCCACAACTTGGGAAGTTTCTTCCACGATGCGGCCTCTCACAATAATGTTAGCTGGTACACTGATGCTGATAGATTCCTAGAACACTTATCTAGCAGAGGAAGCCTGTACTACAAGGGACCTGCCCTCCGAAAGATAATTCTGGGTTTTTATAGGTCTTCACATATATATTAAGACAGGGACATGCTCTGTCACTCACAATTCACAAAGCCTGGAAAAAGTTATATATAATGCATGTTATACATGTGTGTAATATATATTAGAGAGAGAGAAAGGAAAAACAGAGAAAAAGCGAGAGACAGAGAGAAAGAGAAACAGAGAGAGAGAGAAAGAAGGAGGGAGAGAGGGAGGGAGGGAGGGACTGGGACTTGTTTTGTCACCCAGGCTAGGGTGCAGTGGCATCATCATAGCTCACTGAATTTCTGGGCTCAAGCCAACCTCCCATCTCAGTCTTCTGAGTAGCAAGGACTCCAGGTGCATGACCCTACATTTGGCTAATTTTTTATTTGTAAAGTCGGGGTCTTGCTCTGTTGTCCAGGCTGGTCTTGAACTCCTGACCTCAAGCGATCCTCCTACCTCAGCCTCCAAAAATGCTGAGATTACAGGGGTGTACCACCACCCTTGACCCTAAAATAATTAATAGTTAGCCCTTTACACAAATTGTTTGCCAACCTCTGTTTAAGACACCTGTCTTTTAGAGACATACGTGGAGTTTTAAAGTCTTCAAGAGAGAAGTGTTGTACACTGTTGAAATTCAAAGAAAGTTCTGCCGGGCTCGGTGGCTCAGCCTGTAATCTCGCGCCTTTGGGAGGCTGAGGTGAATGGATTGCCTGAGCCTGCGGGTTCGAGACCCGCCTGGGCAACTTGGCGTAGACCTCATCTCTACAATAAATCAAAAATCAGCCGGGCGTGGTAGCACGCGCCTGTAATTCCGGCTACTCGGAAGGCTGAGGCAGAAGCATCATTGGAGCACAGTGGGTTGAGGCTGCGGTGGCCGGGAGCGGCCACCGCACTCCAGTCTGGGTGACAGAG
>NW_007072073.1:138753-145252 GCF_000164805.1 Carlito syrichta
AACTGGGCCCTCCCGCCTCCCCACCTCACAGGTATTTCCTGGACCAGAGCAGTTCCCAAGTTTGATTCTGGGTCATACCAGACAGCCTTCCACTCTTTCACGACAGCCTGTTACCTGCCTCATCTTGGGTATTCGTAAATGGAACCAGTTGGAATGCCTGGCCTGTGACTCTATCATTGTGTGTTTTGACTGTTCTGATGTTTTATGTTTTAAAGGGATCTTGTACACTGGGCAACCTCAGTTATCTCACACTGAGTTCCTTCGGTGGGACTGCTCTTCCCAGGGCCCCTGTCCAGACAGATCATTTTGTGCAATTTGTCTTTAAAGCTTCTTGAATTTATCCTGATATTCTCCCGTAATTCTTGCCACTCTAAGGACCTGCTTCCCTGGACATAATTCCTATTATTTTATAATGCGATGACATAGCCTCCTAAATCTTTAATGTATGTAACTATTCAGACGGACAGATTTTATGCTTATTATATATGACATTTTCATTGACTTCTTTTCCAAGTGACATTATTGCCATCCCTGCCTGGGTAAGATTTAATACATGATTTTTTTTCTCCATTCATTTCTCAGAATTGTTCAGAACCATCCACAATAGAAATTCAAAGATTTTTTTTTCATATCTGTTTCCTTGGATTTTTTTTTTTAGTAATCTCTTTGTTAAAGAGATATTATTACCTAAAAGATAGTAGCTTTCCCAATTCCTGTCTGCATCCTGATTTATTGAGATAGTTTATATGTCTTTAAAAACCAAACTTTTAAGGATATAGCCAAATATATTGGTAATGATAAAAGAGCATTGTTTTGCTAATTCCTTATAAACATTATTAATAATGTTTCTATTAGAAACATAAATTGTTTCTAAGTTGCCTCTATTTCAAGTTTAATATTTATGAAAATTTAAAAATGTAAACACTATTTAAAAAAACACTATATTTTAATAGCCTTGAAAGCATTGATCTTCAATTTTTATGAGAAATTACTAAACTTGAATCATCATCATCATCATCATCATCATCATTATTATTATTTGAGTCAAGGTCTTACTCTATTGTCCAGACTGGAGTGCCATGGCATGATGCATGATCATGGCTAACCGTAGCCTCAACCTCCTAGGCTCAGGCGATCCTTCCACCTCAGCCTCCTGGGTAGTTGGGACTGCAGGCATGTGCCACCATGCCCGATTAACTTAAAAAAAATTTTTTTTTGTAGAAATGAGGTCTTGCTATGTTTTCCAGGATGGTCTTGAACTCCTGGGCTCACGCAATCCTCCCGCCTCAGCCTCCCAAAGTGCTGGGATTACAGGCATTTACCACTGTAGCTGGCCTTTATTTTTTAATCCAAAGGCAATGGAGATATAGATCTGATGGGGACAGAGTTCCTGCCCTCACAAAGTTTACAATTTCAGGTGAAATCCTGACAAAAAAAAATTGCAATGTAGGAAGTGCAAGGGAACTTCTGTTCTGGGTGAATTCTATGAGTTTTAATGGAGCACATGTGATGGTGTCATCAGGAAGGGCTTCCTGGAAGGGGTGGACTAGGTCTTAAAGGAAGTATGAGACTTCACCAGAGTGGGAAAGATAGTCCAGGAGGAAGGAGCCTGTTGTGCAAAGTAAAGTAATTCCATTTGGGTAATCTCTAGCAAGTCCACAAAAGGATAGAGTTGAGATTGTTTAACTCTGCACTCAGAAATGTATGTGCTGAGGAAAAGCAGAAATAAACGGGCATTCACAGGCTTTCTCTGGGCAATGCAGCAAGTCCAGAAGCAAGTCAGAGGGACAGGAAAGGATCATAAACTTCTGATGTAAGAAATGAATACAGTTGCAGATAAAGGACGTTTGAAGCAATGAATTATAATTAGGTAGGCAAATCTTTAAAATAGCATGTTCCTATCTACGTTTATAACTGGGCAATCAGAATTTTCTCTGATTTTTCCCTTTATGGTTCTGTTGACTAAGGCCCTTAATTAGTGTACAGGTCCACAGACTGAAGGAAACAAACGGAGGAGAACGCTGCTTCCTTTCTTTCTGCAGTGAAGTCTAGGAAGCAGTGCAACAGATACTTAATACAAATGGATGTTTTCAAGCAGAGAGAGTGTGTGTGTGTGTGAGAAAGCCTTTTCTTTCTGGCCTCATGAAATGTCAAAAGAATTGAGTGAGCAAATTGATGCTTTCTTCTTTTATTTATTTATTTTATTTTATTTATTTTTATTTTTATTTTTTGAGTTGGAGTCTCACTCTGTCGCCCAGACTGGAGTGCAGTGGCCGCTCCTGGCCATCGCAGCCTCGACCTGCTGGGCTCCAGCGATCCTTCCGCCTCAGCCTTCCGAGTAGGTGAAACTACAGCTGCGCGCTACCATGCCCGGCTAATTTTTTGATTTATTATAGAGATGAGGTCTCGCCAAGTTGCCCAGGTGGGTCACGAGCTTTTTTCTTCTAATAATATTATTTTTATCCCTAACATGCATATACGGCTCTCAGCCTGAGGGCCAAGGTATCAGCTTAAACACACTCTAATGTAGTGGTTATGAACAAAGACTCTGGAGCCTGGCTGTCTGGATTTGAATCCTGGCACTAGCACTTAGTTATTCTATACACTGGGGTAAGTTACTCAACATGGTGGCATCTCAGCTTTCTCATCTGTGAAATGGGGGTAATAATAACAGTACCAACTTCACACGAATTCTTACGAGGATTAAAGAGTTGACATATAGCCGGGCTCAACCTGTAATCCCGCGCCTTTGGGAGGCTGAGGTGAGTGGATTGCCTGAGCCCACGGGTTTGAGACCCGCCTGGGCAGCGAGACCTCATCTCTACAATAAATCAAAAAATCAGCCGGGCGTGGTAGCGCATGACTGTAATTCCGGCTACTTGGAAGGCTGAGGCGGAAGGATCGCTGGAGCCCAGCAGGTCGAGGCTGCGGTGGCCAGGAGCGGCCACTGCACTCCAGTCTGGGTGACAGAGTGAGACTCCAACTAAAAAAAAAAAAAAAAAAAAGAGTTGACATATACAGGTGCTTAGAAGGCGTCGAATAGAAATCTTGTCTTATTCTGGACTTTCCTGGAAGGGATTTGTAATATTTGACCCATGAAATGAAACTTGCTTAGATGACTAGTGTGTTTTATCAGGCTTAAGACATTTCTTTTTCTGGTTGACTATTATAAGTGGAAGTTGTATTTTAGCAAATACCTCTAAAACACATTTGGCACATGGTAGGCACAACTTAGTTTGGCTGGTCTCATCCATCAAACGGCATCTAGGAATATATGCCCAGAGCACCAAGAACATGGATCTCTCCCGTCTTTTCCTCACTCTCTTATTCACTGTTCATTGTCCCACCTCTCACCCCCACAGTCTATGCCCTAATCAGCACCTGGGGCTCAGACTTAACTTGTTCAGATGAAAAGTGCCCTGGGGTCACCTGCAACCCCAGCACTTGAGGAGGCCGAGGCGGGGGGATCACTTGAGCCTAGGAGTTTGAGACCAGCTTGGGCAACATAGCGAGAACTCGTCTCTACCAAAAAAAAAAAAAGAAAAGAAAGAAAGAAAAGAAAAAGTTGGATGCGTGCCTGTATTCCCAGCTAATTGGGAAGCTGAGATGAAAGAATCGCCTTAGCGCAGGAAGTCAAGGATGAGGTGAGCCATGATTGTGCCGCTGCACTCCAGCCTGGGGGACAGAATGACACTCTGACTTAAAAAAAAGACAAGAAAAGAAAAATAAAGCAGTCTGGGCAGTGTCAGTCACTGGTAGCAATAAGCTGGACTGTATGCTGAGTACTGACACCTGGCAAAGAAGGTGAAAATAAGAAATTCTGGGCCGATTTCGCCATCACTGCTTACCAGCTGTGTGTCTTTCGATACATCTAACAAGTCCACAAGCTTTGAGTTCCTCTCATTAAGGTTGGGAGGGATGCTGGAAGTTGTAATCCCACCTGGTCATTATGAGGATCGCAGGAAATATTGCTTCTAGAAATCTTTTGAAAACTGTGAAGTGAAAACAGATCTATAGGATTGTATTTATGAACCAAACACTTGTCAATGAATAGTATTAGCTTTTCCTGGTCGTGATGTATTATCTAGTGCCAGTGGTACAATGTCACATAGAAATCTTGTCTTATTCTGAACTTTCATGGGAGGGATTTGTAATATTTGACCCATGAGATGAAACTTGCTTAGGTGACTAATGTGTTTTATCAGGCTTAAGACATTTCTTTTTCTGGTTGACTATTATAAGTGGAAGTTGTATTTTAGCAAATACCTCTAAAACATATTTTTCTTTCCTCCTTTCTTTCCTTCCTTCCTTCCTTCCTTCCTTTCTTTCCTTTCTTGTCAAGGTCTTACTCTGTTACTCTGTTACTTTTACTCTCTTACTCTGTTGCCACAGTCTCCTTGTTTTATTATTTTCTAATTCCCACAAATGTGTACTGGCAGAGTTTTACTATTGGAGATTTGTTGTGATTTTCTTTGTGGCTTAATGTATTCGGAGCATGTCTCATGAGAGTTTGAAAAAAAATGCATCATCTCTGTTGGGTAAAAAATGTATTTCTCTCCATATATTTATGAGATTATAAATGTTAATTTTATCAGCCAGGACTTTTCAAACCTTATTCATCTCTACAGTATTTGTTCAGCCAGTCTCTGAGAGATGTGTTTAAAGCCACTTTAACTTACCAGACTTCGGAGACTTACTAGAGTCTCCTCACATTTCTGTCAGAGTTTGCCTTACATATTTTGAGGCTAAGCTTGTAGGTACATAAAGGTTTATGACTTATATTCATAAGCATATGCTTGGGACATGAGTATATTCATTTTAATGCTTTTTTTTTGAGTTGGGAGTCTCCCTCTGTTACCCAGGCTGGAGTGCAGTGGCATGATCACAGCTCACTGCAGCCTCGACCTCCTAGGCTCAAGCAGTCCTCCTACTTCAGCCTCCTGCCAAGTAGCTGGGACTACAGGTGTGCACCACCATACATAGCTAATTTTTTCCCTCCCTCTTTCCCTCTTTTTTTTAAAAAACAATTTTTAAAATTTATTTATTTATTTATTTATTTATTGCCCAGTTAATTAAAAAACTTTTTGAGATGAGGTTGCCTAGGCCGATCTTGAACTCGGGCTCAAGCAATCCTCCCACCTCAGCCTCCCAAAATTCTGGGATTAAGGGCATGAGCCACTGCACCCAGTCCTCCTTTTAATGCTTTTTATCTTGAGTTCTACTTTGTGTGGTGACTATTGTTAATACGTAATACCTGGCATGCCTTTGTCGATCTCTTTTCCCTCTCTTTATTTTCAGCTTTCCTACGTCTGTCAGGTGTTAGGATCACTGATATGTTTGACGTGCTTTCTGGCTGTAACAGAGGTGACCATCTGATCACCAAAAATTCATGCTTTTCCTAGTGTGGCAAGTGACAGCCCAGTCAAAGGCTATTCTTCCACCCTCCTCACACTCAGGTGGGGTCATGTGATTAGTTTTCAGAGATGATGAGACTCGCTAGGGGCTACATTATTTTCTCTGCTTAGAGTGGATGCTCACTTAATTGGAGATGATTTTTTGCAGAAAAGTAGAGGAGGCAGAGGGGAGTCAGGTGCTTCTATTGGTTTATTGATTCTTAACTCTCAAAGAGCCAGGGGATTGGAGGCATCCGTGTCATTTGGGTGGTACCAATGATGCTTGATGCTTACTTTCTCCCTCCCTGGGAGCTCCCTGAGGCCCGAGACCAAATGCCTCATGGTCTCTCTAAAGTGTGGCTTAGAGAAGACACTTAATTAATACTTATTTGTGAATAGACCAGGGGTGATGGCTCACTCCTGTAATCCCAGCACTTTGGGAGGCCAAGGCAGGAGAATTGCTTGAACTCAGGAACCAAGACCAGCCTGGGCAACATGGCAAGACCTTGCCTCTACCAAAAAAAAAAAAAAAGCTGGGGGTGGTAGTGGACACCTGTAGTCCCAGCTACTCAGAAAGCTGAGATGGAAGAATCCCCTGAGCCCAGCAGGTTGAGGCTGTGGTGAGTTGTAATTGTGTCATTGTACTCCAACCTGGGCGACAGAGTGAGACCCCAACTCAAAAGAAAGAAAGAAAGAAAGAAAGAAAGAAAGAAAGAAAGAAAGAAAGAAAGAAAGAAAGAAAGAAATTTGTCCATGAAGGTTAGCAAAGTGATGGGTCAGTGACTGGGGAAGAATGAAGGGCCAAGATGAAGTTTAAAATATTGCAATAGAGGTGATTTGAAAGACTACTTCTGTGCTGATACCCCATCCTTGTGCTCAAAGTATGGTCCTTGAGCTGGCAGCATCAGCAGCGTTTGGGAGCCTGTGAGGAATGCAGCATCTTAGGTTTCAGATCATGGGTGCTGAACCCAAATCTTCACGTTCATAAGTTCCCTAGGGGACTCATGGGCACATGAAAGTAGTAGATAGGAAATTTCATCTGAAGAGAGATTTTGTCTTCTCTACTTTTCTTTCCCAGTAACCTGGAACAATCTTGGCAGATAGTA
>NW_007072073.1:145272-154462 GCF_000164805.1 Carlito syrichta
ACTCCTGTAATCCCAGCACTTTGGGAGGCCAAGGCAGGAGAATTGCTTGAACTCAGGAACCAAGACCAGCCTGGGCAACATGGCAAGACCTTGCCTCTACCAAAAAAAAAAAAATAGCTGGGTGTGGTAGTGGACACCTGTAGTCCCAGCTACTCAGAAAGCTGAGATGGAAGAATCCCCTGAGCCCAGCAGGTTGAGGCTGTGGTGAGTTGTAATTGTGTCATTGTACTCCAACCTGGGCGACAGAGTGAGACCCCAACTCAAAAGAAAGAAAGAAAGAAAGAAAGAAAGAAAGAAAGAAAGAAAGAAAGAAAGAAAGAAAGAAAGAAAAAGTTGTATGAATGAATGAAGTGCTTCACTGTTACTTTCTCCTTCGTGCTTACTTTCTGGTGACCCCATCAATGGATTCTTTTGATAAGTGAATCTCTGCTTTAACCAGGCCAACATCTTTCTTTATAGGAAACCAGGTCGGTGAATCAGGGAGTGACACCAGAGAGAAGGAAGCCTCCCCTCTGTGCCTTTAAGTTGTGTGTTGTGCAATGAGTAGCTAGAAAAGCAGCAGAATGAGAATAATAAAAAGAAGCTGTAAATATTAGTACAGTAATGACAAAGACCACTTGTCGGTTGACTTGCGTCAGCCTCTGAGCTGGGCTTTTTTTGGTGTATTCCCTCATTGTATCTTCACAATATCTACAATGTAGGTGTTATTCTCTCTATTTTGAAGATGAGTCAACTGAGGCACTGTCCAGCAACAGAGAGTGAGTTTAAGTGGCAAAGTCAAAATCCAAATCCATGTCTTCCTTACTTCAAGTTTGAATTTTCTTCTAATATATTGTATTAAAACATTCAGCAGCCCGAGGCTCAAGGCTCAACTGCATGATTTTAGGAAATTGCTTAATTTTTCTGAGCTGCCATCTCCTCATTTGTAGAGTGAGATAATGATGTCCTTGACTGATTCTCAGCTCCTCACAGGATTATTATGAAGACTGGATGAGAAGATGGCCATTACTAGAGTGTTTTGTAAGCTAGTAAATTCTGCAAATATCAGTTATTTGATGGTATATTGGAGAAGCTTACATTAGACTAAAAATTTCTAAATTTGAGTATGTTTTTTTTTTTTTTGAGTTGGAGTTGCTCAGGCTAGAGTGCAGTGGCGTGCTCCCGGCCACCGCAACCTCAACCTGCTGAGCTCAGGCGATCCTTCTGCCTCAGCCTTCTAAGTAGCTGGAACTATAGGCATGTGCCACCGTGCCCAGCTAATTGTTTTTTTGATTTATTGTAGAGACGAGTTCTCACCATATTGCCCAGGCTGGTCTCGAACCCTCGGGCTCAGGCAATCCTCTCGCCTCAGCCTCCCAAAGTGCTGGAATTATGGGCGTGAGCCACCAAGCTCAGCTCCAGACTTTTTTTTTTTTTTGAGTTGGAGTCTCACTCCGTTGCCCAGGCTGGAGTGCAGGGTCACAATCACAACCACTGGAGCCTTGACCTCCTGGGTTCAGGCGATCTTTCTGCCTCAGCTTTCTGAGTAGCTGGAACTACAGGTATGAGCCACCATGCTCAGCTAATTATTTTGATTTATTATAGAGATGAGGTTTCACCAAGTTGCCCAAGCTGCTCTTGAACTCCTGGACTCAAGCGATCCTCTCACCTTAGGCTCCCAAGCTGCTGGCAGGTGTGAGACTTTGTGACAGGCAACCTCTCAACTTCTCAGAATAGATACAATGCTCTCAGCCAAGGAGAGACTGGTTTCTTCTATTTTAAGTATTCAACTTTCTCTTCAGTGTCGTTTATAGGTGGGCAAACCCAACCTCAAGTTTCGGTTCCTGAAATCAGCTTCTCAATTTGCATTGTAGAAGTGTTGCGTAACTTATTTTGTTATTGTCCAGTTTTTTATAAATCTTTGCTGAGAGACAATATGGAGTTG
The DNA here is from genome assembly GCF_000164805.1 of Carlito syrichta. Taxonomy (NCBI): domain Eukaryota; kingdom Metazoa; phylum Chordata; class Mammalia; order Primates; family Tarsiidae; genus Carlito; species Carlito syrichta. The sequence goes on from NW_007072073.1 coordinate 147,197, forward strand.
TCCAAAGAGGCCTTGATGGGTTGCCACGAGCTCCCAGGTGGAGTCCCCGCTCTGGCACTTAGCAGCTGTGGGACCTTGGGAATGCTTCCTCACCTCCCTGCTTCTTGCCTCCCAACACCATCCTCTGCACAGTGATGAGAACGGCCCTTGCCCTCAGGGCCTTCAGCTCTTGCCCTAAAGGCCTCCTTACCATATAGCTTAAACATGATTGCCAAGAGTCTTGTGTGTCATTTATATTTATATTTATCTTTTATTTTTGAGTTGGAGTCTCACTCCATCGCCCAGGCTGGAGTGCAGTGGCACACTCATGGCCAACCCAGCCTCAACCTGCTGGGTTCTGGCAATCCTTCTGCCTCAGCCTTCTAAGTATCTGGAGCTACAGGTGTGTACTACCACGCCTGAATAATTTTTTAAAATTTCATTTTATTGTAGAGACCAGTTCTCACCAAGTTGCCTGGGCTGGTCTCGAACTCGCAAACTCGTGGACTCAGGCAATCCACTCGCCTCAGCCACTCAAAGTGCTGGGATTACAGGCTAAGCCACTGAGCCTGGCCTTGTGTGTCATGTTAAGCAAAACCGAGCACCTGCTGTGAACTCCTACACCTCAGCAGCATGGCCCGTAGTGTTCGATCGTTTCCCCGCCTCTTTTTGCTATAGAGCTCCCTCCCCACCCACTTATTTGCTTATTACAGCTGTCCCACCTTTTTTGCTCTGCTGATACGGGTGAGATGCAAATGGACCTTTTGAGACTTTTGCTGTGTCTTCCTGGCCCAAACCTGACAGGTGAGAGATGACTGTTGTGGAAGTACATTTTGGAGCTGACAGGCTTTGGCGGCAGGAAGGGTTACTCAACACGTGAGAAAAATGAGGTAAGCAGATGGAAAAGGATGAGCATTAACTGATGGGCTCTTTAGCAAGCCAACCACCCCAGGACTGGGTCAGAGCCCCGTGCATGGTGGAAAGGCACTTAGGACCAGTGGAAAGGGCACAAGGCCAAACCCAAGAAGCTTCAGGCTGGATCTCAGCCCTCACATATTACTATAAAACTTAGAAAGGTGTGAACCTCATGGATCAGCTGCAATCGATTGTTGCCTTCAAAACAAGTCAGTCTTCCAACTAAAAACTGGCCAAGAGCAGTGGCTCATGCTTCTAATCTTAGCACTTTGGGAGGCTGAGGCAGGAGGATCGCTTAATCGTCCAGGAGTTCGAGACCAGCCTGGACAACATAGTAAGAATCTCTACAAAAAAAAAAAAATTTGCTGGGCATGGTGGTGGATATTCCACCTACCAGCTACTTGGGAGACTGAGGAGGAAGAACTGCCTGGGGAGCTGTGATCGTGTCCTTGTACTCTAGCCTGGGTGACAGAGTGAGACCCCCAACTCAACAACAACAAAAACAACAACAAAAAAGTGAGATCCAAGCTGTCACGAAAAAGCACCATTTGGGCTAGTTACGTTCAGTCCTGCTCCCACCCTGATATACGCATAACCTGTTTTTACTTGCGAGCAGCATTCAACATTTACCTCTGGTTTTCTGGGTGCCAAGGGGCACAACCATTAATAATCCACTGTGCCACCTAACAGTTTTATGGGGCAGATGACAACACCCAAGTTATAGTCAAAAAGGGTTAGATTTGAAGATGCACAGTAGCTTTCCTGGGGCTAGATCCTTTTACCAGATACAGAAATACATTAGAATTCCCGAGTCTACAACTGTTTGCTTTTTCTGTGAGTCATGTATACTGTTAGGTGTATTCCAGGGGTTGTGAATTCCATTGGTGGATACCAACTCAGACCCAAAAGAGAAACTGTAGGGATTTTGCACAAAAAGAAGCCTGAATCTTGCTAGAGCCTCCAGTCTCTGTAGGAATGCACATCTCTCCCCACCCACCCTCACCATTGCCAAATGCTTCTTCCTTAAACCCAGCTTTTGTCGGTCAGTCTTTTGCTTGTAAGGAATGTGAATAAAGGGAATATGTATTTTTTTTTCGAGTCAGGGTCTCACTCTGTTGTCCAGGCTGGAGTACAGTGGGATGGGCACAGCTCATCACAGCCTCAAACTCCTAGACTTAAGCACCTCAGCCTCTTGAGTAGCTGTGACTACAGGTGCGTGCCACCACACCTGGCTAATTAAAACTTTTTTTTTGGTAGAGACAGTCTTACTATGTTGCCCAGGCCAGTCTTAAACTCCTGGCCTCAAGTGGTCCTCCCACCCCAGCCTCCTAAATATCTGTGATTACAGGGGTATCTACCGCACCTGGCCAAAGAGGATATGCATATGTAATGAGGGGAGGGAGCAGTGAGTCCATTGATCACTTCAGAAAACAATTTGTGAGAGCTGGGCATTGTGGCTCACCCGTAATCCCAACACTTTGGGAGGCCAAGGCAAGAGGATTGCCTGAGCTTAGGGGTTCGAGACCATCCTGGGCAACTTGGTGAGACCTTGTCTCTACAATAAATTAAAAAATTAGCCAGGCACAGTGGTGCACTCCTGTAGTCCCAGCTACTTGGAAGGCTGCAGTAGGAGGATTGCATGAGCCCAGCAGGTTGAGGCTACTGTCGCCATGAGCATGCCACTGCACTCCAGCTGGGCATGGTGGTGGACCCCCTTAGTCCCAGCTACTCAGGATGCTGAGGTGGAAAGATGGCCTGAGCCTAGGAGGTCAAAGCTGCCATGAACCATGATCAACCGTGTTCATGCCACTGCACTCCAGTCTGGGAGATAGATTTCCAACACACACACACACACACACACACACACACACACACAATGCAGGAAGGCTGGAGGTGCCCTGCCATCCAGAAGCCCTTGCATGTGTGCAACAGGCAACACACATAGAAATGCCCTCGGCAGCGTTTTTGTTAGAGCAAAAGTAGGAGATCAATTCAAGGGTTCATTGACTGGAAAATGGATGAAAAAGCATGGGATATGTCCACACAATGGAACATATTATTAAAGAGCAGAAAAGATGAAGGAGCAGAGAATACCGTGGGTGAATTGTTGGAGCACAAAGTGGAACAAAAATAGTCACAGAAAAAAGTAAGTATACTATGATTCTATGTATATATGTTCAGAAATTGGCAAACTAAACAGGATATAGAGAGGAAAATACAAACATAGTTAAATCACCAAAATAGATGGAATGATAAGAGCCCAAATCAGAGCTAGTGGTTTCCTTTAAGGAGGAGGAAGGGAGAGAGACCAGGGAGGGGATTACAGGGTTTCTATTGTGTTGGCAATGTTTAATTTCCTGTACTCATAGATATTCTCTGTTTTTAATGAAATATTTAGTAATGAAAAAAATGTAAATAATAATTTTTTATGAGTTGGGGTCTTATTCTGTCTCCCAGACTAGAGTGCAGGGGCACGAACACGGCAATCATGGCTCATGACAGCTTCGACCTCCCAGGCTCAGGCCATCTTTCCACCTCAGTGTGCTGAGTAGTGGGGGCAAAGGGTGTCTGCCACCATGCCCGGCAAATTTTTAAAAATTTTTTTGTAGAGATGAGGTCTGGCTATGTTGCCCAGGCTGGTCTTGAACTCTGGGGCTCAAGCAATCCGCCCACCTCAGCCTCCCAAAGTACTGGGATTACAGGTGTGAACCACTGCACCCGGTCAAAAGGTACTATTATTAACCACATTCACATGTGTGGAAACAGGTCCAGAGAGGTGAAGCAACCAGCCCAAGTTACTAATGGGGTAGGAGGTCGTCCTTGAGTCTCTATGGTCTGATGTAAGAGTATGAATCTTGCTGATTTTTTCCCTCTAGCTTTCCCTTCCTCTCTGATTGTGCCTTTCTTCTTATTAATTCATACTCATTTCCACCGTTCTTGCCCATGCCTTCAACGTGTCTGCTCTTTGATCAGAATGGTCTTTCCCAAGTGTATACTGTAGAACACCAGAACCATGAGACCCTCTGTTTTAAAAAAAGAGAATGTCATCATCAAATAAATGAAACAAACACTGAACAGTACAACCTGTTTTCAGATAATTAAACAATGGGTATCAGTGATTCGATATTCTAAGATGTCCTGGAATAAAGAAACCGGACTAATTTTGCTTAGCTCAGCAATTTCCAGACTCAATTAACCACAGACCTCTTCCCTTCCTCCTCATACCAATATTTAATATTGAACAGTGCCCCAAGGAACCCACCTTGGGAAACTCTGACAAGCGTGCTGTCATCACTTTCTTTTGTCCAGTCATCCCTCCTCTTTTCCAGTCCTTGTTTATTTCCATCTCTTCTGAAATTCTACAGTCCTTCTGGTTTTTATTAAGCAAACTTGGCTCTGATTTATATATTACCCAGTTTGACTTAAGGATTTCTCTTGGGGGCTAGCCCTTTATTCCTCAATGAGATGTTCAATTCCAGTGAACAGGGACTGGATCTTGGGCTCCTTCTCTGCCTCTCTCTGCTACCAGGTGTGACTACAGTGCTGGGCACTCGGTAAGTTCTCAAGACCTGAGAGAAGGAGAGGATGGCTCAAGCGATCTCACAAAGAACATCAAATGTTGTAGTGCAGGGACTTGGGCATGCATACCCTTGCATTCAGGGGTCCCTGGACATATCTAACTTTGTAGGAGATGCTGCTTCCTACCAACTTGATGGAGAGAGCTTCGGAACACCTGCTGGGAACAGGCAAGAAATACCTTTGGTGACTTGGGGTCAACCCCTACCCCCGACCATGGGCGGTATCCCTTAAGACCAAAATGCATTGCCCCACTAGAAGATGGTATTTAAGTTCACCCTCTGTGGGTACAGAGGACTCAGACACTGCTTTGTGTGCTTCTGTGAATTCACTATGTTTTCCCCTAGTGAATTCAGGAGAAAATGGCAGGCTGCCGCAAGCACTGCACCCTCCCCCCCCCAATGTATATGCAAGGAAAGTATGTGGAAGATTGCTTAGATATTGTGCTGTTTGACCCCTCTCTCGGATGACTAAAGTGAGGGGGGAAAATTCTTCGAAGTTTCTTCAATGTCATTTCTTTAAACCCTCTAAGATTTTCTTATTTATTTATTGAGTTGTGGTCTCACTCTGTCACCCAGTGCAGTGGCATGATCATGGCTCACCACAGCCTTGACCTCCTGGGCTCAGGTGATTCTCCCACCTCAGCCTCCCGAGTAGCTGGGACTACAGGTGCATACCACCACACCTGGCTAATTGTTTTGTTTTGTTTTTGTAGAGATGAGGTCTCATTATGCTGCCCGGGCTTTTCTTGAACTCTCGGGCACAAGTAATCCTCCCACCTCAGCCTCTCCAAGTACTGAGATTACAGGCATGAGCCACTGTGCTGGCCAGATTTTTTCATTTGTACCAAATGTATGGCCAGTGTAGAAACATAATTCACCCTTCCGTGCTTGTTCTCTGTATTCGTTTTCTGTTGCTGCTGTGATACATTACCACAGACATCCTGGCTTAAAACAACACCAATTTATTATCTGACAGTTCTTGAGACCAGAAGCCTGACACAGGCTCAAAGGGCTAGAATCAGTGTCGGTGGGACTGTGTTCTTTCAGGAGGTTTCAAAAGAGAATCTGCTTCCTTGCTTTATCCAGCCCCTGGAGACCTCCTGGGTGCCCTGGCTGCTGGCCCCCTTCTCCATCTTCAGAGCCAGCAGTGACCAATGGAGTCCTGATGCTGCCATCTTTCTTTTAAGACTCATGGGATTAGATCGAGCCCATTGAGTAATCCATGATAATCCCCACTCCCAACATCTTTCACCTTAATCACACCGGCAAAGTCTCTTTTGCCAAGTAAGGTAATAGGTTCACAGGTTCTGAGGATTAGGGCTTTGGCATCTTCAGCAGCCATTCGTTGGCCGGCCATATTCCCTCAACTTTCAGGAGCAGTTTGAGGAGTGAGTAGGGGAGTCACTATGTGACCAGGGACCATAATTTGGTGTTATGTTCCCCAGCCTCACCATGAGATCCCGAAAGTCCTAAGGCCAAGGAATCTGGACGGAGAGCTGCAAAGAAGGGTAACTTTGGAGGATGCCTGGATTTTTCCTCTGGGTGTATGGAAGCCTTATTATGTATGGGAGTCTTGATCGTTTTAGAGGAAATGTTGGCCAGGCATGGTGGCTCACACCTGTAATTCCAACACTTTGGGAGGTAGAGGTGAGGGGATTGCCTGAACCCAGGGTTTTGAGACCAGCCTGGGCAACTTGGTGAGATCTCATCTCTACAATAAATCAAATAATTAGCTGGGCATGGTGGTGAGTGCCTGTAGTTCCAGTTACTTGGAAGGCAGAGGGATAGCCTGAGCCCAGTAGGTCGAGGCTGTGGTAACTGTGAGTGTGCTACTGCACTCCAGCCTGAGTGACAGAGTGAGACCCCAACTCAAAAAACAAACAAACAAACAAAAAATAGAGGAAATATTAGCCTGTGAATTGAACTTATTTGCATTCCTTGGAAATTTGCCTTGTCCTCCTAGTTAACTGTTACTGAGTGGGCAGACTGGAAGCATCTGGGAGCTGGAGCCAGAACTTGAACCTGGGTTGAGGCTGGCCCTGGCAGATGCCAAGGAAGGGTTTGTTCTTATGGTTGGCCAGGATGCCAAATGGTAGGGCAGAGTAGGTTAGGGTCAGTGCCAGCAGATGGGTCATGGAGTATGAGAAGGGGCATTGGCACACCTGATGGGCATGAAGAGACTGGCCATGGGGAATCAGAGCCAGATGACTGGGTGCCTAGCAGGTAGGGAGTCAGTCATTAACACTGTGAAGTAAGTCGCTGGTCCTGAAGAGGGAGGGACATGAACTCAGAACCTGAGAACTACAGGAATGTTGATACAAGGCCCATGGTTGAGACACAGACTCAGTATAGAGAACATAGCAGGGTTCTTCTTATCAAATGAAGATCCAGTAGGATTGCAGCAGTGCTTCTCCATGCTGGGTCTACTGGGTCATGACTAGTTTAGTTCTGAATTGTGTGGGACTCCTCTGAACATTGCAGGAGGTTTGACACTAAATTCCTGTTACCACCCTAAGTCATTTTACTAATCAAATGCTCTGAGGGGTTGGATGTAGTGGCTCAGCCTATAATCCCAGCAATTTGGGAGGCCGAGGCAGGATTGCTTGAGCCCGGGAGTTCAAAACCAGCCTAGGCAACACAGCAAGACCTCATCTCTTAAAAAAAATGCTCTGAGGGTCTGGCATGATGTCTCATGCCTGTAATCCCAGCACTTTAGGAGGCTGAGGCAGGAAGATTGCTTGAGCCCAGGAGTTCAAGACCAGTCTGGGTAACATAATGAAACCCCTCTACCAAA
>NW_007072073.1:154627-164912 GCF_000164805.1 Carlito syrichta
AAAAAGAAATATACACACACACACACACACACACACACACATATAAATCCTCTGAGGATATCTCAGATGGGGATGATTGATCCCAGTTGATACATAAATATTACCTAAGGTTAGAAAGGGTCCTAGGACCAGGAGCAGCTGAGCCTGGGGGATAAGCCAGTCAGCCCTAGGAGTGAGGAGATAGGGTATGTAGACATAGGTCTCAGAGGTACAAAAAAAATAATTAGCGGGACATGGTGGCGCATGACTGTGGTTCCAGCTACTTTTAAGGCTGAGGCGGAAGGATCACCTGAGCCCAGCAGGTCGAGACTGTGGTAGCCATGAGTATGCCACTGCAGAGAGTGTTGTTGTTGATAAAAATATAACTTATTTCTCAGCCGGGCTCGGTGGCTCAGCCTGTAATCCCGCACCTTGGGAGGCTGAGGTGAGTGGATTGCCTGAGCCCGCGGGTTCGAGACCCGCCTGGGCAGCAAGACCTCATCTCTACAATAAATCAAAAAATCAGCCGGGCGTGGTAGCGCGCGCCTGTAATTCCGGCTATTAAGGCTGAGGCGGAAGGATCGCCGGAGCCCAGCAGGTCGAGGCCGCGGTGGCCAGGAGCAGCCACTGCACTCCAGTCTGGGCGACAGAGTGAGACTCCAACTCAAAAACACCAACAACAAAAAAACTTATTTCTCAAGACTTTTGCATAATAGTTTATGCAGTGGATCCTTCATTCTCCTGGCCATCTTTCCTTCCTTCCTCGTAGTATTATTCTATTTGATTTTTCCCATGACAACTACCCTCTCAGAGGACCTTGTGGTTTCTGTGAATGGTTGTAAGAGGTCCCCAGATGGCCATTCTCCACCCTGCCCCTTCCCCACTTCAGCCTCACTACACATGCTTTCTGGAGCAGCCTTTCAAGCTCAGATCTGATCATGTGTGCTCCTGCCCAGTCGAGTCTTTTGGGGTCTCCACTGCTAGTTCACCGAGGGCCTCAGTTTGTCTCGCTAGGGTGGTCATCCAACTTTATGCCCCAGCTCTATAATCTAGTGATGTTCTTGGATTCAGGGTGTTCCTTCTTTCTGGCCTACCTGGGCCACTTACTTCTGCAAACTCTACGTCATTAATGACCTACCTACATCTTCCACTTTAGGCGTCTATAACCTTTAAGGACTAGCTTGAATGCCAGGAAAGCACTCTGATGAATATGATAAGGTCTCTCAATTTTTTTTTAAATATTAAATTACCAAGCCAGGGGCGGTGGCTCATACCTGTAATCCCAGCACTTTGGGAGGCTGAGTCGAGAGGATTGCCTGAGCCCAGGGGTTTGAGACCAGCCTGGGCAACCTTGTCTCTACAATAAAACAAAAAATTAGCTGGCGGCGATGGCAGGTGCCTGTAGTTCCAGCAACTTGGAAGGTTGAAGTGGAAGGATCACCTGAGGCTTGCTGGTTGAGGCTGTGGTGGCCTTGACTATGCCACTGAACTCTGACATGGGTGACAGAGTGAGACTGAGTCCAAAAAATAAAATATAATAAAATTAAAATAAATAAATTACCAGTCTCACGTGGCATTCCTATGAACAGAAATTATAAATGTTTTAGATGCTTTTAACTTTCTTTTAGCTATGAAATTGCCACTTTGATTCAAGGAGCATATTGCGATTTGGGTAGTCAGTGGTGAGATAATGTAGTTATTCATCTCATTGCAATCTTGTGAGGTAGTTATTACTTCTATCTATCTTTTTTTTTAATGAGAAAGCAGGATTTATTGAGAGGACAGAAAAACTCCCACAGTGGGAGGGGACCCAAAGGGGTTGCCCTTTTGTTTGTTTTTTAAGAGATAGGATCTTTCTCTGTCACTCAGGCTGGAGTGCAGTAGCACAATCACAGCTCACTTTGTTTCTTTCACGCAGTATTGCTACCTTAAAAATAAAATACCGAGTTTTCTAATATGAAGGTGTTGTTGATTATGACAAATTCAACTATTCTAAAAATTGTTGTTCATCATGTAAAATTTCTATCCCAGGAGCATTTTACAAAAATTAAAGAGAAATCTGACTCAATACTTTTATACTGTTGAGCCAAAAAATCTCAGGTAGTGGATAAACCCACTCTGAACAGCAGAGGGCTCTAATGTACTTTGTAAAAAAAAATTTGATTGCTTTGAAAGCACATCAGCACAAGTGTGCAAACCATATGTTTTCTGTGTGTCTCTATAAGTGAGTTTCGACAGGTGTAATTACTATGCTCAGGGCCACCATCAGCCATACCTATTTCCAGGTGTTGTTAGAAGGAGCGAAATGAAACAGAAATAGCCTGTGGGAAAGTGTTGCAGCAACTCTAAAGCAACATGCAAATGAAAAGTATTATTTTTAATCAGTAAAACTATAGAAGTAGGCTGGGTGTGGTGGCTCATGCCTGTAATCCCAGTGCTTTGGGAGGCTGAAGTGGGAGGATCACTTGAACTCAGAAGTTTGAGACCAGCCTGGGCAACATATTGAGACCCCCATCTCTACCAAAAATTTGAAAAATTAGCCAGTTGTAGTGGTGTATGCCTGTAGTCCCAGCTACTTGGGAGGCTAAGGTGGGAGGATCACTTGAGTCTGGGAGTTTGAGGCCACAGTGAACTGTGATTGCACTCTAGCCTGGGTGACAGAGGGAGACCTTGTCTCTTTTTTTTCTTTTTGAGGTGGAGTCTCACTCTGTCATCCAGGCTGGAGTGCATTGGCACACTCACAGCACCCCAGCATCAACCTGCTGGGCTCCGGCAATACTTCCGCCTCAGCCTTCCATGTAGCTGGAACTACAGGTGCATGCTACCACACCTGGCTAATTTTTCATTTACTGTAGAGACGAGGTCTCACCAAGTTCCCCGGTTGAGTCTTGACCTGTGGGCTCAGGCGATCCACTCACCTCGGCCTCCCGAAGTGCTGGGATTACAGGTTAAGCCACCAAGCCCGGCTGAGACCTTATCTCTTAAAAAAAAAAAAAGTAATAACTACCTCACAAGATTGCTGTGAGATGAATAAGCAAAGGCTCACAGAGGCATCTGTGAGCTGTATATTGCTATGCAAATGCTTGTTGTTTGTTACTTACTAACAAGGCTTTCAGTTCTGTTTCTCCAAGTCTGGCCTCTCTCTAGAATTCCAAACCTGCATCTACAATGTTCTGCTTGTCTCTTCCTAATGCCTAATAGGCATCTTAAAATTAATGGGGCTGAAATACAAGGTGTGACAGTTAAGTTCGCGAACCTACCACTACGCACTTACGTTAGCAGCACTATCCAAATAACTTGGTAAGGTTTCATAACCTTGGTATATCAGTGTTTCACAGATGTGTTCATGTCACCATGGGGTGGTATCTTGCTGAGGGGCATTCATTATTGTTGCGTGCTTTTGTTGGCTGTCATGAGAATGTTGAAGCTTGACTTAGTGCCGTGAACAAACATTCTTGTTAAGCTTGGCAAGAGTGGAAGTGAAGTCAGGAACATGTTAGTCTAAGTTTATGGGGATAATGCCATGAAGAAAATGGCAGTGTATAGAGGGGGATTAAATGTTTTCAGAAGGAAGAGAAAGCAGTCCTGATGAAGAGAGGTCAGGAAGGAGCAGAACTGACGAAAACATTGCAGACATTTGCCCAATTGTGCATCAAAATCATTGGCTGACTGTGAGAAGCATAGCAGACCAAATAAACATCGATAGAGAAACAGGAAAATCTTAACAGAAAATCTTGGCATGAGAAAGGCGTGTGCAAAAATGGTCCCAAAGAAGCTCCTAACTCATGACAATGCACCAGCTCACACAGCACTGTTTATGAGGGACTTTTTAGCCAGTAAACAAATAACTGTATTGGAAAGTCCTCCCTATTCACCTTATCTGGCCCCCAATGACTTTCATCTTTACCCGTAGATAAGGGAAATAGTGAAAGGAAGACATTTTGATGTCATCCAGGACATCAAAGGTGACATGGCAACAGCTCTGATGGCCATTCCAGAAAAGAGTTCCAAAATTGCTTTGATGGGTGGACTAGGTGCTGGTGTCAGTGCATAGCTTCCCAAAGGGAGTACTACGAAGGTGATCATGGTGATAATTCAGCAATGAGGTATGTAGCACTTTTTCTAGGACGAGTTCTCAAACTTACCTGCCAGACCTCATAGGACTCTTTTTTTGTTGGGGTCTCACTCTGTCACCCAAGCTAGAGTGCATAGGCGTAATAATGGCTCACTGTAGCCTCAAACTCCTGACCCCGGGTGGTTCTTCTCTCTCAGCCTCCCGAGTAGCTGGGTCTATAGCCATGTGCCACCATGCTCAGCTAATTTTTAAAATTTTTTTTACAGATGAGGTCTCGCTATGTTGCCCAGGCTGGTCTTGACCTCCTAGACTCAAGCGATTCTCCTGCCTCAGCCTCCCAAAGTTCTAGGATTATAGGCATAAGCCACTGGTCCAGCTGAAATAGAACTCTTGATCCACTCCCTACCCCACCCCAAAGAGAAAAAGTACAAATGACTTCATCCCAATTTTCCCTGTCTTGTCTCCATCAATAGTACCCAGAGGCTCAGGCCAAAAGTTGGATCCTTGATTCCACTGTTCCTGTTTTGCTGATCCAGGATAGATCCTGCCCACTCTCCTTCCCAAAGCCATTCCCAACTCCATCTTCTTCTCTGTCCTCTACGCTTACATCTAGCACAAGTCTCCACCATTGCTGGCCTGGATTCCTACCAAGCCTTCTAAGGGTCCTCTCTTCTTCCTCCAACCCATTCCTCAAATGCAGCCGAAGTGTTCTAAAACAAATCATATCATGCCACTCCCTTGCTAAAAACACTCACCAGCCTCCTCCATTGCACTTAAAATAGAAACCAAGATCCTTTCCCTGGCTTTGCAGATCCTGCCAGGTCAGGTAACTTCCTACCTTTGCAGACTTATCACCCCTTTTCTTCTTCCTGTCCCCCATTCGAGTCCCTCTGTCCACACCATGGACACTGCACACTTGGGTTCCCCATCTTTTCTTGGCTGGTTGCTTTGATATATCTGATTTGTGGCATAAATGTCACCTCCTCAGAGAGGGCCTCCTGATCCCCCAATCTAAAGTCATGACCCATGGCTGGGTGCGAGGGCTCATGCCTCAAATCCCAGCACTTTGGGAGGCCGAGGTGGGTAGACTGCTTGAGTTCAGGAGTTTGAGACCAACCTGGGCAACACAGTGAGACCTCATCTCTACAAAAAATAAAAAAATTAGCCGGGCGTGGTGGCAGGTGCCTGTAGTCCCAGCTACTTGAGAGGCAGAGGTAGAAGGATCACTTGAGCCCAGGAGGTCAAGGCTGCAGTGAGCTGTGGTTGTCGTGATTATGCCACTGAACTCCAACATGGGTAACAGAGTGAGACCCCGCCTCAAAAACAAACACATAAAGTAGTGATCCAGTCTCTCTTTTGTCATTCACCTTTCCTGAACTTTCTATGCATTACTACTAGCTGATATTACCCACTAATCATATCACATCAAGACCTTAATTTTCTTTTTTTTTTTTTAAATACAGACAGGGTCTTGCTATGTTGCCCAGGGTGGTCTTGCACTCCTGGCCTCAAGTGATCCTCCTGCCTCAGCCTCCCAAAGTGCTGGGATTACAGGAGTCAGCCACCATGCCAGCACTCCCTCCCATTTAAAAAATGTAAACAAAATTTTGTGTTATAACAGAGATATTCACAACTTGTTAGTGTTGCCTTTATTTTTTTAAAAGTTGGAGTCTCACTCTGTTGCCCAGGCTGGAGTGCAGTGGCATGCTCACAGCTACTGCAGCCTCGACATGCTGGGCTCAAGCGATCCTTCCACCTCACCCTTCCAAGTACCTGGAACTATAGGCATGTGCCACCATACTTGACTAGTTTTTTTGACTTATTGTAGAGACCAGGTCTTGCCAAGTTGCTCAAGCTGGTTTCGAACCCCTGGGCTCAGGCAATCCTCTTGCCTCTGCTTCCCAAAGTGCTGGGATTACAGATATGAGCTGTTAGCATCGACTTTTTAGTCACAGAATTAATGATTTTAGAATCTGCAGGGTGAGGAGATATCCATGTGAGATATGACTATGGGTGAGTTATTCATGGAAACTAAGAGAGACTGGTGGTGGCATCACCAGTATAGAGTCTGATTTTTACTTTATGGATATCCCTGACTTCTTTCATGTGTTTTCCCCTCTGGTTATTATCCCCAAACATTTACAGAGCATCTCCTCTGCCAGATGCAGAGGAGACCATGATAAATAAAAGCAGCCCCATCCGGGGCCACTTTCCCTGCCTCTCCTCCCCGTTTTCCGCTGGCCTCCTCGTCCTTCTGTGACAGCATAATTTCTGAAGCACACAACTTTCTAAGCCTGTTACTAAATGCGTGTCTTGGTTATTTTGGAAGCAGCAGCAATGACTGGGCAGTTGAAATGATCACGATCATGATTCGAAGTGACAACTTGAACCAGTACATGATCTTTGGGAAGTGCTACATCAGTCTTTTAAAAAGTAAATCCACTGTGGTCCTGAAGAAACGAATCAACTTCATATATGCCAACGGCAGGTGCTTGGAAATTTACAAGGCCCATGAACCTCATGCTTGGAACTTTCCCACCTTTAGACATCCTTTCCTGACTCAAATGTGTCTGTCTTCTGGTTGCATGAGACAAGTCCCTCCAGCGAGAGAAACCTCCTCCCCCTAAAACTCTCCTTCTTCAGGGGCTTCTCTCCAGTGCCATCTCCCTTTCTCATCTTCACCGAAAACCCCTAAGTATTTGGGGTTATGCTGGAGCAAGGTCATTCACACCTTCACTCACCAGGTTATACTTTTCCTTGAGAGAGAACCTTCATGAAACTCTAATTAGGAAAAAACTATTAGAGAAATTTGCTTAGTCAATTCTTTTGAGTTGGAGCTCTCACTCTGTCACCCAGTAGCACCATCACAGCTCAGTACAGCCTTGACCTCCTGGGCTCAGGTGATCCTTCTACCTCAGCCTCCTAAGTAGCTGGGACTAGAGATATGTGCCTGGATGATTTTTTTTTTTTTTTTGGTAGAGATGAGGTCTCACTGTGTTGCTCGGGCTGGTCTTGAACTCCTGAAATTGCTGGAAGATGGCTCAAGTAACCCTCTTGCCTTGGTCTCCCAAAGTGCTGGGATTACAGGCGTGAGCTACCACGCCTGGCCTAGTCAATGTTTTATAACAGGGTTTTGGTAGCCTCTTCATTTCTTTCCACTTACTAGCTGGGCTACCTGGGGCAAGTCGCATAACCTTTCTCTGCTTCAATTTCTCATGTGCAAATGGACATCATAAAAGTACCTACTCCCTAAAGTTGTTGTGAGGATTAAATTAACTAATGTTGGTAAGGCATTTATTTAGAATAGAGCCAGGTACAGAGAAGCATGACATGTGTATTAGCTATTACTGTCACCACCACCACCACCATCACCATCACCATGACCCCCACCACCACTACCACCATCGTCACTATCACCATGGCCACTACCATCTACTTCACCCTCATCATTGTCATCGTCACTACCACTCCCAACATCACCATCACCATGACTACCAGCAGCAGCACCACCACCACCCTGACCATCACCATAACCACCACCACCATCATTACCACCACCATTGTTACTACCACCAGACCATGACCATCACCACTACCACCACCACCATTGTGGTCACCACCCCACCATCATCATCACCAGAGCAGCAGCCATAGCTGCTTTCCTCCGTCATAACTTCAGAAGATCTTGGGGCAGCTACTTCGTTTCCCCTTTTCCCTCAGGAAATTCAGTCTTAAGTGTACTTGCTCTTATCATCATCTCTACCAGGGGCCAGGCTGTGGAAGAAGAACGTGGCCAAAGTTAAACCCAAGAATTGTACCCAGTCCCTGAATTTTGGAGCTGCCTCTGTGTAGATCCTTCTAGACTTCTTCCTGATGGAAACCATGCCTTCTAATTCTGCGAAGCACTTTCTATTTCTCTGCCGTGGCAAGTTTCTCTTGTTCAGTGAAATACATAGTGGTTTTGAATTTGAACCCGGTGTTTTTCCCTTTGCTCTAAATTCTGAAATGTTTTGCCAGATGTGGGAAAGTGGAGCTTGATATGAATCGATTGCGTTTTTTTCTTTGCCAAGAAAACGATTTTGATTTTTAGCTTCCGATATCTGTGAAAGATGGCCAGAATAAGAGTATTTACATTTCTGGGCCATAAACATGTGGCATGCCAGCCACCCTTCCTTCCTCTCTTGTCTTGGTGTCCTTGGTAGGTGGTGGTGATCTTCCTTGCTGAGTCCAGAGGCAGTTTTATTTTATTTTTATTTATTTATGAGTCAAGTCTCACTCTGCTGCCCGGGCTGGAGTGCAGTGACACAATCATAGCTAACCATAGCCTTGACTTCCTGGGCTCAGATAATCCTCCTGCCTCAGCTTCCCAAGTAGCTGGGACTACAGGAGCACACCACAACACCCAGCTAATTTTTTCATTTTTTTGTAGTGATGTCTTGCTATGTTGCCCAGGTTGGTCTTGAACTCCTGGGTTCAAACCATCCTCCCACCTCGACTTCTGCATGAGCCACTGCACCCGGCCCAGAAGCAATTTTAGACACTTTCTCAACACAACACTTTAGTCAACTTCTAGCGATCATTGGCACTTGAGATAAAACCAACTTGGCATTTCTGAGATGTTTTACCTCACACTTCTTCCATCACCCTCTCCATTTGAAGTACAGTGTTTGGGTCAGGACATTGTATTTTAAGAAAAATATTTGTGCAGTGATGCCTAATCAGGGCACTTTTACTCCTAGAGTGCTCTGGAAATCTGTGGGGGCTTTTTTTTTTTTTTTTTTGGTAATCAGAGTGATTGGGGACCCTCCAGGTACTTAGTAGGTGGGGCCAGGATTGCAAGATGTGGAGTCTCCCTCATGATGAAGAAATGTCTCCCAGCCTGCATTATTTTTGAACATCTTGTTGGTCATTCATGTAGGTGAAAAACCCACTGGTAAAACATATATATATATATATATATATACATATTTGCTGTTGTTGTTGTTTTTGCTTTTTTTCCAAGTCTGGGTCTCACTCTGTTTCCCAGGCTGGAGTGCAGGAGCACAATCATCTCTCACTGCAGCCTTGACCTCCTGGACTCAGGCAATCCTTCTGCCTCAGCTTCCAGAGTAGCTGGGACTACAGGCATGCACCACCATGCCCAGCTAATTTATTGATTTTTTTTTTTTGTAGAGACAAGTTCTTGCTATGTTGCCCAGGCTGGTCTCGAACTCCTGTACTCAAGCAATCCTCTCGCCTTAGCCTCTTAAAGTGCTGGGATTACAGACATGAACCACTGCGCCCACCCTCCTCTGATAATAATCTAATGCTTGACTTGAACTCTATTTTATATCGAACACAAATTTTTTTGTAGACTTTTAACACGTATAGACTTTTCCAGCTGTATAACTACCATATAAATGGGAGCAACAATGTACTCTGTTTTGTGGGAACTTGACCAAGATTTGCTCACCATTTCTTTTTTTTGAGTTGGAGTCTCACGCTGTCGCCCAGACTGGAGTGCAGTGGCCACTCCCGGCCACCGCAGCCTCGACCTGCTGGGCTCCGGCGATACTTCCGCCTCAGCCTTCCGAGTAGCTGGAATTACAGGTATGCGCTACCACGCCCGGCTGATTTTTTGATTTATTGTAGAGATGAGGTCTCGCTGCCCAGGCGGGTCTCGAACCCGCGGGCTCAGGCAATCCACTCACCTCAGCCTCCCAAAGGCGCGGGATTACAGGCTGAGCCACGGAACCTGGCACCATTTCTGAAAATGGCCTCACTGATGACAACACTGCCACAGGTTTTGAGTTGCCAAGGCAGCATAGGAATTTCAGTGTGTGCTTGTAGGTGTGCTGTTCACAGGAATTTCACATGGAAGGCCTGTGTCTGACTTTTTACTGATTCTTCTATTGTAGTCAGGCACGAACATTTAAAAAATCTTGATTGCTATTTTATTTAATTTTTATATTATTATTTTTTATTATAGAGATGTGGGGTACAATTCAGGTTAGGTATACAAACATTGATTATGCAGGTACCCTTGATGAGGTGTGCCCCTCCCTCCCCTAGCAGGTTCCCTCATCTGCTCACTCCCACTCCCTTCCCCTAACAGTTTCCCACCACTGCCAATCCCTTTCTTATACTATTATAATTGTTCAAGGTCCATGTGGTGCTCTGTTCTTTGTTTCTGTGATAGAACACTGAGTATGATCGACTCTAAATCCATCCAAGTTGCTGCGAAGTCCATAT
>NW_007072073.1:165267-168376 GCF_000164805.1 Carlito syrichta
TTATTGTAGAGATGAGGTCCCGCCAAGTTGCCCAGGCGGGTCTCGAACCCGCAGGCTCAGGCAATCTACTCACCTCAACCTCCTAAAGGCAAAGGATTACAGGCTGAGCCACCAAGGCCAGCTATGTACCACATTTTTTTAATCCAGTCCAGTTTCGATTGGCAATATGGGAGCATTTTTTTTAAAAAAGTTTTTTTAGAGACAATTCTCATGATATAACCCAGGCTGGTCTCAAAGTCCTGGGCTCAAGCAATCCTCATGCTTTAGCCTCCCTAAGTACTGGGATTACAAGTATGAGCCACCGTGCTTGGTCCAGGTGTGAGCATTTTACATAGAAGTGAGGTGGCCATACTGTCTATGCATTTTATTTCAGGCAGTAAGATAGCTGGTTCCAATATTTGGTCTGTAAAGGGGGTCCATTATTACAGACAAAAGATTGCTTTTCTCATTTCTGTTGAAGAGAGGATTGGAGGCATTGTGTATTGGCCTCCATATAAAACACTGAGCTGGGTGAGTGCGTATGTGTGTTTAGGTTTTTTGTTTGTTTTTAAAAAGTGGTAATTGAGGCTGGGCTTGGTGGCTCATGCCTATAATCCCAGCACTTTGGGAGGCTAGGGCGACAGAATTGCCTGAACCTAGGGGTTCGAAACCAGCCTGGGAAACTTGGTGAGACCTCGTCTCTATAATAAATTAAAAAATTAGCCAGTCATGGAGGTACGCGTCTGTATTTGCAGCTACTTGTAAGGAGGATCACCTGAGCCCAGCAGGTCGATGCTGCGGTGGTCATGAGTATGCCACTGCACTCCAGCCTGGGAAACAGAGTGAGACTCTGACTCAAAACAAAAAGGTAACTGGTTTAGGTTGACCCACATCCACTCTTTCCAGGTCCATAAAGTGTCAAAGGCAGACCTCTGTGGGAGGCAGGCCACCTGGAAGAGGCATCACTCTTGCTCAGACACCAGGTGCGACTCACTGATACCCATGAGATCCAAGGAACCAACAGTCCTTCATTTCTACCATGCTCTTACTAGCCAAGAATTTCAAGTCTTCAAATCACTTTTAATTTTATGGCCTCTAAGAAATATATTTAGAAATGACATCTTGTGAGTGCATTGACCTCATTTGGCAATACTGAATAACACATTTTGATTGGTCTCAATTTTGTACCTGAAGTTTGAGAAGCTTGGGATACAGCCAAGATCAAAATGAGTCCCTTAAAAAGGCATCAATTTCCTAGGTATTTATCCTAAGGAAGTTACTGGGGAAATGTGCAAAGATGGATGCACAGTAAGTGTCATCAGGAAAAAAAAAAAAGGCAGGAAAAGAAAATGTAACTGTTAAAGAATGCAGGACTGGTTAAATGAAATGAATTAATTACATTTATGTACTGGAAAACTACATAACCATTAAATTTCAATTTATATTTACTGAAATGGAAGCTGGGTGTGATAGCTCATGTCTGTAATCCCAGGACTTTGAGAGGCCAAGGTGGGAGGACTGCTTGAGCCCAGGAGTTCGAGACCAGCTTGGGTGACATAGCGAGACCTCATCTCTACAAAAAAAAATCAAAAAAATTAGCAGGATGTAGTGGTGCAGGCCTATAGTCCCAGCTACTTGGAATGTTGAGGCAGAGGGATCATCTGAGTCCAGGTGGTTGAGGCTGCTGTGAACTGTGATTGTCATGATCGTG
Organism: Carlito syrichta; assembly: GCF_000164805.1. Classification (NCBI taxonomy): domain Eukaryota; kingdom Metazoa; phylum Chordata; class Mammalia; order Primates; family Tarsiidae; genus Carlito; species Carlito syrichta. The sequence continues at coordinate 166,958 of NW_007072073.1, forward strand.
CCAGAGTACTCCAGCCTCGGCAAGAGTGAGAGCCTTGACTCAATCAATCAATCAGTAGAAGAGTAAAACTAACATACTTAGCTAAAAAGTCAATTATAGACTGTATATATATTACTTTTCAATTCAAAACTTTTATATGCATTTATATATTAATATTATATTATATTTATATTATATTATTTATATTTATGTGCATTTATTTTTGTTTAAAAATGTTCTGGAAGGACATGTACCAATAGCAATGGGGAGAAATTAAATTTCATTAAATTTTTTTTTGTTTGCAAATAATGTTTACAATAATATGTATTAGGTATATAATTTCAAAATTAATATTCTTTTCCCAAACATTTAAAAGAAATAAAATTAGTTTATATACTTGCTGTATCATTTGCTAGCTACTATAACAAGGTACCATAGACTGGGCAGTTTAAACAATGAATATTTATTTTATGATGATTCTGGAGGCTAGAAGGCTGAGATCAAAGTTTCAGCAGGGTTGGTTTCTTCTTTTTGCAGGGGGCAGGAGGGCTCATTCTATTAGCCAGGCTGGAGGGCAGTGACGCAATCCAAGCTCATCACAGCCTCAACCTCCTGGGCTCAGGGGATTCTTCCTCCTTAGCCTCCTGAGTAGCTGGGCCTACAGGCACATGCCACCATGTCCTGCTAATTTTTTTGACTTTTTTTTTTTTTTGTAGAGATGAGATCTTACTATGTTGCCTAGGATGGTCTCGAACTTCTGGACTCAAGTGGTCCTCCCACCTCGGTCTCCCAAAATGCTGGGATTATAGGTATCAACCACTGCACCTGGCGAGATTGGTCTCTTCTGAAACCTCTCTCCTTGGCTTGTAGCTGGACACTCTCTTCATGTGTGTTGACGTGGTCTTCCTCTTGTGTGTGTCTGTGTCCTAGTCTGTTCCTATAGAGACATCTGTGATATTGAATTAGAGCCCACATTGAAGACCTTATTTTAACTTAATTGCCTCTTTCAAGACCCTATTTCCAAGTCTCATTCTAAGGCACTAGAAGCTAGAATTTCAACATATAAATTTTGAGGAGGATTCAATTCTGCCCACAACACTTGCCTTCTAAATAAAACGGGGGAAAGCTAGATAGATTTCACATGAAATACCTTCTGCTTCAAAAGCATAATTACAGCATGATGATGAAATCATGCTAGTAATTATTTTATAGCATGGTTATTTGCGGGGCCAGCCCCCGAAGAGAGATTGAGGAGGTCCCTTGGAAGGTGTGATGGCGTCGGCGATTATTCTGGAGGGATAGATATTAAAAGAAAGAAAGAGCCGGGCCTGGTGGCTCAGCCTGTAATCCTGCGCCTTTGGGAGGCTGAGGTGAGTGGATTGCCTGAGCCTGAGGGTTCGAGACCCGCCTGGGCAGCGGGTCCTCATCTCTACAATAAAT
>NW_007072073.1:168710-175149 GCF_000164805.1 Carlito syrichta
GCTCCCGCCTAAGAAGGCACCCGGACAAACTAACATGGAGGCTCGGACAAGGCTTTCCGGGTTCTTCTTCCACAACAAAGCCCACCGGTCCCGCACCAGCGAAAGCCCCCCGCCAATCCCAAAAATGCCTCACCTGCTGACCAATAGGTAACCGACAGGTCGCGTTAAATTTCTATAAAACCTGCCACACCCCTGCCTCCACGCTGCAGCCTGATTCTCAGGTTCTGTAGCCACCGCATCCATCTCATTCAATCTCTTGGCCTTAACGGGTGTTGAGTCTCACTGCACGCCACCGTCTTTCACCAGCTACTTGGAAGACTGAGGCGGAAGAATCGCAGGAGCCCAGCAGGTCGAGGCTGTGGTGGCCGGGAGTGGCCACTGCACTCCAGTCTGGGCGACAGTCTGAGACTCCAACTCAAAAAGAAAGAAAGAAAGAAAGAAAGAAAGAAGGAAGGAAGGAAGGAAGGAAGGAAGGAAGGAAGATGGAGGGATAGATATAAAGAGAAAGAAAGTGGACATCTGTTCAGTGAATTGAGCAGAAGCCGTTTATTGGAGGTTTACAGCATGTATTTATCCCAAATTTTACACAGGCAGTCTTACAAGTCTTCCACGTGAACACAAGCCAGGTGCAGGAGAGGTGCCCCCCCCCTCCAGGTGTTTCCTCAGGCATGAGGAAGAACAGTCTCAGTTAAATCACAAAACCCTTACATGGACACAAAGCCAGGTGAATGGGGGGGGGGGGGCATCTCTCACCCACCAGGTGTTTCCTGGAGTTAGAGGAAGGGCAATCCCAATTAAATCACAAGACATTTACATGAACATAGAACCAGGTGGATGAGAGGGAGGGGCGTCCCCCACCCGCCAGGTGTTTCCCCAAGCATGAGGAATGAGGATCCCAAAATATCTCACTGTTCCTCATGCTTGGTTAATACTTCTCAAAAGCAATACAACAATTCTAATATAATATTCTAATAATCAATAACTTTAAAAACCTATGCATACGCAACACCTAATAACCAACCTAAATCCCAATTCCTCTCTATTTTACGCTAATTCTACCTACACTATAGAAACTCTTAATTATAGCCCAAACCAATTTCTAAGGAATGTGGCTCAGTCAAAAGATCACGCTGGGCCATTTCTGGTAGCTCTAGATATTTATATTATTATGGTTGAAACAGCACTTTGTATGTATATACTAATTCTACAAATATACTATTAAATCTTAAAGGAAGCTTGTACCGTATTCAAGGCTCCCAAATGTGACCTGAGTTTGAATTATGTTAAGTTTAAAGCTGAAACCGCAGTCTGTGAGAAACGAGAACAATGGACTCCTAAAGTAAGTCATGCCTGTGGTACTCTCAGAACTTCATGCTTAGATCATCAAAGTCCCTGCTAGTGGAACATGCCAAAACAGCAAAGAAGGGAAGAGGGAATGGGCCTTCAGCTCCTGAACTCGTCCTAGCGGTCTCAGGGTCCACAGCCTGCCTGGATCCCTAACGCTCACTCAGGTCTCCACGGCCGGTTCCCAACATGGTTAAAGTTATTTTATAAATATACACATAGATTTCCAAAATGACTCCAGTGATGTGAATATTCAAATACATGGCTGCATAGCAGTCTCCCTTCCCCAGTGGGTCTATGATTTGCAGTATTTGAATCAAGTCATGGTTTCTTCATTTGTGGCCAGCAGTCAGTCAGCCTGCACTTACTGGACACCCACAGGGTATGGTACATTTTACTAGGTGTGGGAGAGAGTTAAAAATAAATAGAAGCTTAACTTGTACCCTTAAGGAGCTTTTAATTTCCTGGGGATACAGAACATTCCTGCTGATCACAAATAGAGTAATAACAAGGAAATATTTCATGTGGGGTTTAGAGATAAGCAGTCTAACCTGTTTTGTGGAGCATGATATATTTTGTTAACTGACTACAAAATAATGAGATGGCCAGGACTGACCCAAGGCCTCTTGGCTCCCTGCCAGGTACCTCCCCCATCAGATCATCCAGTCATCAATCCCAAGGAGGAGGACAAAGTTATGAGCTATATGTTGAGGGGAGCTGAAGTAAAGAAAACAAAATCTGGCTGGGCGTGGTGACTCATGCCTATAATCCCAGCACTTTGGGAGGCCGAGGTGAGAGGATTGCCTGAGCTCAGGAGTTCAAGACCAGCCTGGGCAACATAGTGAGGCCTCATCACTACAAAAAAATAAAAAAATTAACCAGGCGTGGTGGTGCATGCCCGAAGTCCCAGCAACTCGGGATGCTGAGGTGGAAGGATTGTCTGAGCCCAGGAGGTTGAGGCTGCTGTGAGCTGTGATTGTTGTGAGTGTACTACTACACTTCAGCCTGGGTGACAGAGTGATACCCTGACTCAGAAAAACCCAAGGAACCCCCAACCCACCCCCAAGCCAAAATCAGATATTGGTATCATGAAAAACATTTCAAATGCATTTTGGAGGAGAGAAGAGACTGAATTAAGAGGGAAGGATGTGGCATGTGGTTTTATGACCTGGGCATCCTCCTGGTTTAAGAGTTGGCTACGAAGGGCGGTATAGCCTGCCAGGAGCTCCGCTCAAGCCAAGGGAGGGAGATGGTCAAGGCCTGGGGAAGGAAGGGGGCGTTCTTCCATGGGAAGGGAGGGGGTCTGTTTAGCCTGAGGGGAGGGACTGAGTAGTCACCCCAGGACTGGGACCAGAGTGGTGGGGAGGCGGAGGGTGAGCCTGGCGGAAGCTGGGATTGTCAGAGTCCCCGTCACCCTCCATAGCTGATTTCACTGCAATGTATTTCTTGGTACAGTTAGTGGCGATTCAAAGTTTTTCTTGGGGACACTGAAAGGCGCATAGGTATTATCCTCTCCAACCCAGGGCAGCTGAAGGGATTCATTCTTAGAGGCATCTTTGTGCAAGAGTGTGTGTGAGCATGTGTGGGGGAGGGCAGATGCACATGAGTGTGATTACGTGGCTCGTGAGGATGTGAGAGCGGGTGTGTGGGCGCGTTGACCCTGGGTCACTGTATTTGTATCCCAGTGCCACTGTATCAAAATGACCACACATCTGGTAGCTTGGAATAATACACAGTTTTTATTTTATGGTTCTGGGGGTCAGAGTCTCACTGGGCTAACATCAGGTGTGAGCAAGGCTGCATTCTTCCTGAGGCTCTGGGGAGAATGCATTCTTGCCTTTTCCAGCTTCTAGAGCTTCCCGTGTTCCTTGGCTGGTGTCCCCTCCCCCACCTTCAAAGACAGCAGTGGTAGGTGGAGTCTGTCTTACATTGAATCCTCAGTTTTTTGTTTTTGTTTTTTTTTGAGTTTGAGTCTCACTCAGTCGCGCAGACTGGAGTGCAGTGGCCACTCCTGGCCACTGCAGCCTTGACCTGCTGGGCTCCGGTGATCCTTCTGCCTCAGCCTTCCAAGTAGCTGGAACTGCAGGCACGCGCTACCACACCCGGCTAGTTTTTGACTTATTGTAGAGATGAGGTCTTGCCAAGTTGCCCAGGCAGGTCTCGAACCCGCAGGCTCAGGCAATCCACTCGCCTCAGCCTCCTAAGGTGCGGGATTACAGGCTGAATCCTCTGACCTACTCTTCTGCCTCCCTCTTTCACTTTTTTTTTTTTTTTAAAGACAGGGTCTCACTGTTGCCCAGGCTGAAGCGCAGTGGCATGATCCTGGCTCACCACAACCTCAACCTACTGGTCTTAGGTGATCCTCTCACCTCATCTTCCCAAATAGCTGGAACTACAGGTGTATATCACCACACTTGGCCAATTATTTGTTTTTTTGTAGAGATGAGGTCTTGAGGCTGGTCTTGAACTCCTGGGCTCAAGTGATCCTTCCACCTTGGCTTCCCAAAGTGCTGGGATTACAGGCGTGAAGCACATGCGTGGCGACCTGTTCATTTTTCATTCTGGAGGAAATGGAGAGCTAGGCTGCTGAAATGACTGTGGGAGGAGAGCTGGTTCCCTACCAATGACCTCAGAACTCCATCCACTGCTCTTGCTACAGTGATGCTCATCATTTATACAAGTCTATTTCCCTGTCTTTTCTAACCAAGAGGTGGTTTTTGACCTTCAGAAGGCATTTAATTCTTTCAAATAACAAAGTATATCTGGCTGTGTGTGCATGTGTCTGAAAAGCAATTACAATAATTGGGTGAGATGCTTACATGGTTTTGCTGCTTTTACTGCCTGAGGCACACAATGAGACCAGGAGGTCTCACATAAATGTGCCTGGCGTTCCATCCGGAGTGCTGTGGCATCAAGAAGACGCAGATAACTTGGAAGAGGTTCAGAGGAGATCAGCTAAAATGATGAAAAAAGAGACGACTGAAGCAGCTAAGGAGGAAATGCTTCACTCTGCAGTTGGCTGGTGGAGGAACACAGGCTCCTCTGTGCATATTTTTGAGCTGTGACAAAGAGGGGACATAATGGCTTTTGCATTCTGACTGGTCTAAGAAAATGTGCTGAGTGTAGATATGAAGAAAGAAAATGACTTTGTGTCAACATTAAGGGCATCCAGTCACTATGCCTTAATTCTCCGTTGACCTCAGCTTATAGACATTCTCTTTTTCACTTTGATGGCTAGGGTAACCCACTGTCCTGGTTTGCCTGGCACTGAGGATTTTCTGGGACACAGGACTGTCAGTGCTAAAACTAGGACAGTCCTGGGGAAACCGGGACAGTGGGTCACCCTGCTGATCACACTGATCATCTCAACGCATGTGAGGATCATACTCTCAATCTGACCCGTGTGTCAACTTTGGGGAACACTAGACTATCAGAGCATATTATCAGAAGCCCTGTTTGTACAGGCTTCCACATCTTCTTGGAGACATGGCAAAGAGATCCCTGGGATTCATGGGCAAACATCAGAACACCTAGTTGAGCAATTCCGCTCATATGAGGAAGGCAAAGTCTGGTCACTTTGGCTGTGATCAAGGGGTGTCTGGATGTTTCAGAGAGAGGAGACGATTGAGGATTCCCAGTGGGACTTGTCCTGGAGCTCCTCTTCAGGTGAGGTGACCAATAAGTTCAATGCAATACCAGATGGTGCCCCTCAGAACCCCTCTAGCCTGGTCAGAAAGAGTGATTTTACCTCCCATGGTCCTGAAAAATTACAACCACCAAGCGAGGATAACATCAGTGTTGGGGGCTCTGCTGTAGCAGTGGGAGAAGGGTTTGGACATGGGCACTGGAAGCAGGAGGATGGCCAGTTGCTTTTCAGTAGCCAAAAATGCCAGCCATCAGATCATGAAGAAAAAAATGCAAAAAAAGAAAAAAGAGCAACAACATTAGATGAGGAAGAATGTGAGACTTCTCCAGAAAGGGAGGACCTTTGGCAGAAACTTAGAAGCATAGTAATAAAACTCTGAGCCTTCCTTCAAGCCAAATAAGATCTCTACTCTTACTCAAGTTGCCCAAGTCTAGAAGTCCTGATCTTCCAGGACAGAGAGACTGGAACCTCAGTGCCTTGCAGTTGGATGACTCACTGGAAGGAAGAGGCAATGGTATATATTGGAGGCAAGAATCAAAATGGAAACAGGTGAAATGTGAAAACAGAAAGAAGGGAGATACATTGAGTTCAAGGCAGCCTAGGTCATGGATATCGGGACTGAGGTGTGCGCCAGGGTATGGAATAGATGTCTAGTTGTCAATCTTGCACATGCTGAGCCAATCAGTAACTTAAGCAGAAAACAATTTGCTACAAGTATAACTGGTAGCTCTGGAGGGTTGAAGAACTTGGGGCTGGAAAACATTGGGAAAAAAACCTACAAAGAGGGCACAGAGAGGACAGTGTGGTGTTGTAACTGGTCCTGCAGGATGCCTTGGTTGTTCATGCGGACCCCAGGACTTGATCCTCTAATCACAGCCCTTCTGCCGAGTTCTGCTGCAGCTGTGGTTTCCATCTCAGTTCTCCTGCCATTGCGACACACACAATTCCATGCCATTCTGGCTTTGTGGCAGTACTTGCAAGTCCACATGGATGTGTCTGATTCAAGGAATCTGGGCACAAGAAACCTGGGGAAGCAGGGCCCAGTAGCTCATGCCTGGAATCCTAACACTTTGGGAGGTGGTGGTGAGAGGATTGCTTGAGCCCAGGGGTTTGAGACCAGCCTGGACAACTTGGAGAGACCTTGTTTCTACAATAAATAAAAAAAAAATAATCGGGCATGGTGGCGTGTGCCTGTAGTTCCAACTACTTGGAAGGCTGAGATGGAAGGATTGCCTGAGCCCAACAGGTTGAGGCGGTGGTGAATTAGTACATGTGGTAGGTGATCATGGGACTGCCCTCCAGCCTGGGCAAAAAAGAAAAAAAGAAGCCTGGGAAGAAAATATTCTTCACTTTAAGCATCTGTCATGGTGGCTGCCTTTGCATCCCTTGGAGATAATGTAGGGGATTATTATACAAGACTATTTCCCTGTCTTTTTTTTTTTTTTTTTG
>NW_007072073.1:175169-203010 GCF_000164805.1 Carlito syrichta
TATTGTAGAGATGAGGTCTCGCCAAGTTGCCCAGGTGGGTCTCGAATCCACGGGCTCAGGTAATCCACTCACCTCGGCCTCCCAAAGCGCTGGGATTACAGGCTGAGCCACCGAGCCCGGCTTCCCTGTCTTTTCTAACCAAGAGAGAGGTGGTTTTTGACTTTCAGAAGACATTTAATTCTTTCAAATAACAAAGTACATCTGTCTCTGTGTGCATGTGTCTGAAAAGCAATTACAAGGAAGGGACGACAGTGGTCCTTTAGCATGCCCCCTTTGATGGCTCAGCATCAGCAAATATGCTTATTCTTATGCTTCTCTCCTAACTTCAGACAACCATCATTCATAGTGCTGAAATACACTCTTCTCTCTTAAAGTACAGTTGAATGAATGTCTCGCCGGTTCTGTGTCGACCCTGGAGTTCAGGATCTCTGGGCCATGACTTTACCTCCTCTATTTAATCCTGTCTCCCTCTTGACGTAATGGAACCTATGGGTAAATTTATGAAGGTAACCACCACTACACATCTCATATAAAATAGTGAGAGAAGCAGAGAAGAGAGGAAGAAAAAAATGAGTTAAAATGTCAGCATAGTGAGAAAGAAAATGACAGTGTTTGTTTCTATACCTGCTCAAGAAGATGAAGTTGATGGATATACCTTCCCTCCTCCTCCACTACCATGTTTCTTTTGAACTCAGCCAGCACCTGTTCAGGGTTCTGTACCTGATGGGATGACATAAACTTTCCTCCCCAAGAGTTCTGAGATCTTGGTGATCATGGTTGAAGAGGGTTACTGTAGTTCTCCACTGACTTTTATCATTGAACTTGGCAATGTAGGAGACAGCTCAGGAATCCCATGGGTTCCATCTACCTCCAGGCTGCCCTCGGTTTGTTGAAGCAGCCTCGTTTTCCCTGGATAGTCAGGGAAAATCAAATCCAACTGGCATCTTCCTTTTTTTTTTTTTTTTTGGGTCTGTTTGCCCAGCTGTTTCTGGGTGACAGTGTATAATGTGGGATTAGTGAATTACACATTAACTTGTTTCCTTTCTATAATGAGTGTCCCTTGGATAAAATTAGTACATTTGGTGGGTGATGATGCTGACCAAAGAATGGTAGAGGCAGAAAGCAAATCCAGACCCAGAATAAGTGTATCTATCAGTGGAAACAAATGCTAGTGCTTCGTGATAGAGGAGGTTGAATACAGCCAATCTGCCACCAGGTGGCAGGCTGGTCCATCCAGGGAAGACACACTATTACAGGATAAAGGATGGTTCACGCAGCTTGCAATCTGGGCCTAGGCGCTGGGGGTAACCAGATAAACCATGCTGAAGGGAGATGTCTTGAATCCATCAGTAGGTTCCATTCCCACCACCATGGCCACTTTGTGCATGAGCCCACTGAACCCTCACCAGGGTGGCTGGCAAGGAGGTGATGCATTCACAGGGCTGCTCATCCCGTCCAGTGGTTTATTCACCACCGTGGAATGAGTCTTGAGTGAGTATGCTCTTGGGGCACTTATCTAGATGCCATCCACTTATCTCCATTACTCCTTCTCCAACATGCTCCTTCCAAGTTCATGCTCAGCTAGCCAAACATTAGTTACAGCCCACACCCAAGAATCTGAAGATGCTTTACCTCAAGTCATCTTACCAACCAGCAAGAGTGGATAACAAGTACCACTCAGGGTTCCACCTTTGCAGTGATATCACTTTACCCACTGCCTTTAGGGCCATTCAAGAGTGAGGACATAGGGCCAGTTGTCTATTCTGGTTGATACAAGCATATTCAACACATCCATCTGAAGCCAAAGAATGGTAGAGGCAGAAAGCAAGTCCAGACCCAAGTCCCTTTTTGGCCAAGCAGTCATAGAGAATTCCCCATGAGGATATAGGCTTGAAAGGAAGGGCGGATGGCTGATGGCAGGGGTGAGGCCTCTGCTTATGGAACAACTTGTACCATCACAGTCTGCTCCAGCACCTGGCTAACACTTTTCTGGCCACTGATGACGAAGCTCTGCTGATCACACGAGTCTTTTGTTAAGGGAGAGAACGCGGCCCCTTCATCAAGAGCCATCCAGATCACGTGGTCACTTGGCTGCCATAGTCTTGCTGCAACCATTGCCATCAACGTCGCTGAAAATGCTGGGCTAGAGTCCAGTCTTGCTGCAATGATTTCCACCGCCAGTGAGGTTTGCTGTCACCCTGCTTGTGTGCATCACTTGCTCACAAGGGAAAGTGTAATATGGTAACATGGCACCCAAATAATCTAGGGTCACATGCCTATGCCTCTGCCTACCTGTGAGGGTAGCTGGGAAAGCACATAACTGGCATTTGCAGCCTCTGTAGTGAGTGGGTGGGCAAACATGCTTTATAAAAAGGGATTTTCCCTCATTATAAGGAGATTCAGTCAAAATATCTCCTAAACGTGTTTCCTTTCCCCCTTTTGGAAAAATACAAAAAAGAACATTAAAAAAATGTACTCCAACAGCTCAGAAGTTAAGAAAAAAACTAAAATGTGGGTGTGTTTTCTTCCACATGTGCTCTAATGAACATTCATCTTACAAGAACATATATTCCATGAGACCAGGAATATCATCTGCTTTCTTTGCCACTTGCATCACATAAATAAATTGATGGCTAAATGAATGGTTATTTTATGATCTTAAATACCATTGCAGTCAGTTTTCCTTATTGACGAAAATTCTTTATGTGATCAGTTTCAATGACTAGGTAAGGTCTTATCCAGTGCATTTAATATTATATTCCTAGTGAGCTGGGGTCTGAGAGAGAGAGAGACTGTGAGATGATGAAGTGGCCTTTGCCATTCCTTGTCTCTTTTGAGACCCTTCCACATCTAAGTGACAGCATTCACTACTTGCTTCTTTTTTTTCTTTTTGAGTCTCACTTTGTCGCCCAGACTGGAGTGCAGTGGCCTCTCCCGGCCACTGCAACCTCGACCTGCTGGGCTCCGGCGATCCTTCCACCTCAGCCTTCTGAGTAGCCGGAATTACAGGCACGCGCTACCATGCCCGGTTGATTTTTGATTTACTGTAGAGATGAGGTCTCGCCAAGTTGCCCAGGCGGGTCTCGAACCCACAGGTTCAGGCAATCCACTCACCTCAGCCTCCCAAAGCGCGGGTTTACAGGCTGAGCCACCGAGCCGGGCACTACTTGCTTCTTATCATAAATCTTGATTCTTCCCCAAACCAATGCCGTCTGAGAAAGCAAAGGTTAATTACTTACAATGGGTCAGGGTCTTGAACACTAATTCTTCTGTGGCAGGAACAGAAACTTAATTAGCGATTTTTTTTTTTTTGGTGTTTGTTGGTATGTTTTTGACACTCAATGGGTCTTGGTGAAGAAGCAGGACACACAGATACAAATATAGCAACAATAGTGACGACTGTGTGTTGAGTCTACCATGATTCTAAATGCTTCCCCTGTGTTATCTCATTGAGTATTATTCCCCAAGGTATAGAGAAGGTTTCTCATCCCTGGTGTAACGCCAGGGACTGCAGCAAGGCAGTCTGATTTGCTGATGTCATTCTAGGTGTAGTTTCAAGTGATTTTATTCAAATGCATTCTTGCCAAAGAAGGACATGAGTAAATAATGCCAAGAGGTGGATGCCATCTTAAATGGCGAAATGATGTATACTCCCCGCTGTTTACAACAGGTTGGAAGGATTTAAATGATTTCTTTAGGCGAAGAACTTTCTGGCAGTTCAGGAAGACAGGGTGATAACTTGTGGTTTAGAGGGAATTCACTTGCCCTGACTTTTCTATTCTGGCTTTGACACCTGGAACAGGGCACTACCAGAACCGGAAATGGAAGAAGTACCCCCCAGACTCCTTCTACTAACTCTTGCCACAGCCCTCCATTGATCTAGGCTTCTTATCTGATCAAGAGAGGAATATCTCATAACAAACCTCCACCTGACTGACCTCCCAGATTAATGAACACTCCTTATTCCCTCCAAAACACACACTGATGCTCGCAGCAGATGGAATACTCATGCCCCTACCTGCTGATTTATCTGTGGTGCAGACCAAGAGTCAACTGTGTTAGCTCCCAAACCTCTTTATATCATTTGTACTTATTACTATAATTAACTAACAATTAAATTTTGTGTTAACCACTTCTGTTCAACAAATTGGCCATCTACAACTTGCTAGGCAATGTTCTTCATTGCATGAATAAATTACTGAATAAATTAGTGAACAAGAAAACAGGGATTCCTTTTTTTTTATATGTAACTTATGTTCTATGCAAGAAAGATATAGTCTACCTCATGGTGAACCAAGTTGAATGCTTAAGTAAGACCCAACAAGTATAAATTGCTTAAAAACTTTTGCTTAATTTGATGTGATTGTGACAACTGTAAAAAAATTGGAAAAAATATTGCAAGGCTTTGGAAGGATTCCACACTCAGAATACTTCTCAAGTGTCTTTAAATTCTTGTTCTATTTTAAGGAAATAAAAACTAGAATATAGGCATTCTTTATAAAAAGAAAAATGAAGTTCAATCAGCAAACTCAAAGGAAGGCTTTGGGCCTGTGTAAAACAATTTTTTTTATGTTTTATGTTAAAGTGAAATGTTTAAGGCAAATATTTATCTTTTTCTTTAAAAATTTTTTTTTACCTTAAGTGGTTTTTTGAGACATTGACAACCAACGACCAGCCACAACTGGGTTGGGTGAAAGGGTCTCTACTTTCTTTTTCAAGGACCACTTGAATCAGAATCGTCAGGGAGCTGCAGTCCTGAACTGGACGTTCTAGGGGGTTGGCCCTGGGAATGTAGTTGAACAAACTCCCCCAGGGACCAGCTCAGGAGGGTTGGCTGCTGAAGGCTCTTCTGCCAATCGGGACAAACCCCCTCAGTCCCTTTTGGTTTGGGGTCTTCAGCCTCGAGGCTCGAGACTCAATGGTAATTCGGTGGTAAGTCTCCGTCTTGCCCTCAGAGGGTGAAACCTTTTAGAGGGTCTTACTTTGAATTGTGTCTTAGCAGAGATCTGCTATTGAAAGAAGGAAAGCCAGCATGTGTCCGAATTAGATATCCCCAGGAGATTAAGGAAGTTCCCTATTCCTGTAGTTTGTAATCTTCAGACAAATTCAGCGCACAAATCACTAGGTTATTTTACTAGACAGCATACAGTCTCATAGCAGCAAAGCCACATGCTATGGATCCCATAGGATGGCGAGAGTCTTGGGGTGACTGATGGTCCCTGTCTGCTGAGGACTAAAGGGTTGACTGGGATGTGGAACTTTTGGTGTTAAAACTGAGATAGTCCCAGGCAAACCAGGACAGCTGGTCACTGTGGCGAAGGATCGATTTGCAAGCAAGCACAGCTGGGGAGGGCTTTGAATAGGAGACATCTGAGTGGGCGTTCGAGTCTAGAAGAAAGTACTGCAGCCGCAAGCTGGGAAGGGAGAAGGGGAATTCTAATTTGAATGCATGAGCAGCTTCAAAGATCCCTAGTTCTATTCCTTTAAATCCAGGTATTTTAAGCCCGGTGTGTTTTTAGCGATGACTTGGCATGTTGCTACAAGAAGTGTGACAGAGCTAAGTGGCTCAACAAGCTGCAGTGGTAACAGTTCATGCGCACACCCACCTCCGCGTACAGGTTAATTAGCTTGTGTTGGCAGAGCCTTGGAGTGTGTGCAGTATGCCCCCAAACCCAGATATTATTAGCCAGTTAGCATCACCTTAAAAAAAAAAACACATTGCTGCAGTCCCGTCAGCCCTTGTTTATTCCCGATTTTTGGATTCCTACAGATTCCAGTCCAAGCCTCTCACTGGAATTGAAGTGGCCACCATGCCCAGCATCTGTGTGAATGTGACTATAAACCAACCCCGGGCCTGGGGTGCATTATGGGCTAGCTGCCAGGTCAGTTTCTAAACAGTGTGTTGCTGCCTTCCCATTAGAGGGCCGTTGCATTCATTCTCTCTGCCCCTTCTCTTCTTGGCCTGTTTATAGGTATCGTTTATATGCAAATATAGAATATATCTTTTATATACCATACATGTGATATCACAGACCACGTGAAGCTATGTCATAGGCTATGCATGTGATATCACAGACCACATGAAGCTACATCATAAGCTATCATAGCTCTTGCAATGAGAGATATGTCAATGTTGCAAGATGGTCACAGACCCTGGACAGCTCAGGCTGATTCCAGAGCCTCCAGGGTGGAGCAGAAGTGGAAAGGGCTTTAGTGTAGATGCTTCCCTCCCACTGCGGAGGGGGTGGGAGTGGGTGGCGAGTGGAATCCCTCCTTGGAGTCTGTCTCCAGTGCACAAATGGCTTCAAGCTAAGCCAGGCAAGACAATGGTGGTGTTGGCTGAACTCTCAAAGCATGGATGTGTGTACGTATATGTGCGTGTTGCATATATATATGTGTTTGTATGTTGTATGTGTGCCATATGCATGTGTGTATATGTGTGTGTGCATCTTGTATGTGTGTTTGGAGTGGGTATATATGTGTGTTTGGAGTGGTTATATACCTATGGGTATATACATATGCATGTGAGCTTGTGTGTGTGTCTATGTTGCATGAGTGTGTTTGGAGTGGGTATATGTGTATGTATGTGTGTGGGTTTGTGTGTGTGTGTGTATATTATGTGTGTCTGGAGTGGGTATATGAGGGGGGTCTAAAAAACTCCTGAATTTATTCATAAAAAATTATGTATTTCTATAGGAAAGGGATTGGCAGTAGTGGGAAACTGCAAGGGGGGGCACACCTCATCAACAAGGGTACCAGCATAATGATCATTTGTATACCTAATCCTGAATTGTACCCTACAAAGAAGAATTAAAATTTTAAAAATAAATAAATAAAATAAAAAGTGTGTATTTATTTTTACATGTTTAAACTTGGGTCACCTTCAAAGTACTCTCTGTTAGATGCAATATACCTATCGAGATGCTTTTTCCACTGCTCAAAACAGTTTTTGAACTTGTCGATTTTGATGCCTTTTAGTGCTTTTGCCGTTTTTTTGTCTCACCTCTTCCACATCAGCAAAACATTTCCCTCTGAGAACTTTTTTCATCCAGAGAAACCAAAAAAAAGTTCTCGGGGTGAAATTGGATTGAATAGGGAGGGTGGGACACGGGGGTCATGCTGTTTTTGGTCAAAAATGCTCAGTGTAGTGTGGGCAGATGCATTGTCATGGCAGAAGAACCAATCACCTGCTTGCTCCAGGTTAGAGCATGAGGCTCAGGGGATCACAGGCTGACTGCACTGCTGACAACAGCAAGCCTCAGACACCTCACTGCCATGCTGTGGGCAGTGCCGTGCAGAGCCTGGGCCTCGGGCTCCACCCTTGGCTGGGATCTCAGGAATGAGAGAACACACCCAGACAAGTCAGCCCATGGCCAAGCCCACGTGAGGGCCCTGTGGGTTCCAGAACTCTAGGTCACGCTGTGCTGGGCCTGCCCACTTCACAGGTCGACGGAGTGAACAGTCAGCAACAATGATTTTCTTCAGACCTTTCCCAGAGCCTGAGTGAAACACAAACTCAGAGTGCTCCTTCTAGCTTCTCATGCAACAGCAACCAACACACAAATTTGTGTGGTTTCCCCATACACCAAGCAAAAAATTAGTTCTGCAGGGACACCAGCTGGGTGTCCGCCAATTCAGTTCTGACAGAGCAAGCGGGAGACAGCATCAGGTCTCACAACACTCAGCCCCCAAGACTGTCCTCTGCTCCCGAAGCCAATCTAAGCTCCAGGTTATGTGGCCTGTGCTTCTGATCACCCGGCTGTAAATCAGGGTTCCCGCAAACCCCTCTTTGGGTTTGATTAATTTGAGCAGCTTATAAAACTCAGGGAAACACTTAGTACTTACATCTACTAGTCTATTACAAGGAATATTTTAAGGGATATGAATAAGCAGTCCCATGAAGAGATACATGGGGTGAGGCCTGAAAGGGTCTGGAGCTCAGGAACTTCTGTCCTGGTGAAGCTGGGATGTGCCACCCACCTGGCATGTGCATGTGTAAGTGTGGCTGTCGATAAGATATCTGAGCCCTGTCCTTTTGGGGTTTTATGGAGGGTTCATTAACATAGGCACGATTGAGTACATCATTGGTCATCGGTGTTTGGCTTAGGCTTCAGCCCCTCTCCACTCCCTGGAAGTTGGGAGTGAGGCTGAAAGTCCCAATCTTCTGATCCTGCCTTGGTATTTCAGGTGACCAACCTCATCCTGAAGCTACCTAGAGGTTTCCCTCCATTGGTCAACTCTTCATCATACAAAAAGATGTCACCTTGGAAATTCTAAGGATTTTAGGAGTTGTACTCTATGAAACTGGATGAAAACCAAACATATATATTTCACAATATCATAACCCCAGAAACTGAGTTTACTTTTGCAGGAGTGCTATAAATGAGCCTTGAAAAATCAATATGGCAGGTGGTAAAGTACACACAGACCATTTATTATTTGAAAGTGGAGGGAGGGGACGGAGTCCAACTAAGCAAAGCAAAGTTCAAGAAACCCAATGAGATGGGGAAGGGAGCAGAGAAGCCAGGAACTTAGGTGTCCCCTCATGTACATGAGTCCCAGAGTCTGAATACCCAAGATTCCTTGAAATGACAGATTCGTGGGGTTTCTCTCCTGACAGGCTTAGGTAAAAGCAAAGAGTTTCTTGACCTCTGGGCACCCTGCACCCTCCAACCCAACTGTCACTCTTGTAAATTATAGCTTAACTAACCCAGTGTGGTCTTTTTAAGAAAAGGGAGATATGTATAAAAAAGTACTAAGAGCTGTTTAAAGGGAACATTCTCCTTCCTCATCTTTCTTCTTCTTTTTTTTTAAAGATTAGTCTATTGACTTAAATATATTGAACCAGCCTTGCAACCTGGGAATGAAGCCCACCTGGTCGTGATGGATGACTCTTGAAATGTGCTGTTGGATGCAGTTAGCTAGGATCGTGTTGATAATTTTTTCATCTATGTTCATCAAGGAAATTGGCCTATAGGTTTCTTTCCTTGTTGAATCTTTGCCATTTTGGGGTGTCAGGAGGATATCAGCTTCATAGAATAAGCAAGGGAGAATTTCTTTCTTCTCAATTGCCTGGAATACTTTCTTTTCTTTTCTTTTTTTCTTGAGTTGGAGTCTCACTCTGTCTCCCAGGCTAGAATGCAGTGGCACGCTAATGGCCACTGTAGCCTCAACCTGCTAGGCTCAGGAGATCCTTCCGCCTCAGTCTTCTAAGTAACTTGGAACTACAGGCACACACTACCATGCCTGGCTAATTTTTTTGATTTATTGTAGAGATGAGGTCTCGCTAAGTTGTCCAGGCTGGTCTTGAATCCCTGAGCTCAGGCAATCCTCTCGCCTCAGCCTCCCAAAGTGCTGGGATTACAAGTATTAGCCACAGTACCCGGCTGTGGAATACTTTCAATAGGATTGGTATCAGTTTTTCCTTGTACATCTTGTATAATTCAGCTCCCTCATCTTTCAAATTGCCACACCAAAGACCTGTACGGTGTGTGACCCGTGCTTGTATGATCACATGCAGACATTTTTGGATAGGAAAGTGCTTGCCACTTCCTGATGGGACTTCAGACAAGTTGATCTCTGGTCACTGGTTCTCTTCTGCCTTAGAATTGATGGATTCCCTTGGTCTGCGGTGAGCCCCTATAGAGCTGAGAGCCATCTGGTTTCTCTTCCTTTCTTTTCTCTCTCCTTTATTCCTTTCTTTGACTTTTGTTGATAAAGAACCTAGGAATAATCCTCTTAAAAATTGTTCTAATTTTATTGTAGTCAGTAAAGTCCACTCCATATTTTTCCAATATTCGTTTTAAAAAATAGAAACTTCACATTTTGGCCTTCCTTAGAAGTATTACTTACATTATAGATCAGAACTGCCCAATGGAACTTTCTGCAGTGATGGAAGTGTTCTATGTCTGCACAGTCCTAATCTAGCCACTAACCGCATGTGGCTCTTGAGTACTTCAAATGTCACTGAGGAACCACAGTTTTGGAGTCTTACTCTGTCACCCATGGTGGAGTGCAGTGGCACGCTCTAGGTCACTGCAGTCTCGACCTGCTGGGCTCAGGTGATCCTTCCACTTCAGCCTTCCAAGTAGCTGGAACTACAGGCATGCGCCACCATGCTTGGTTCATTTTTAATTGATTGCAGAGATTCAGTCTTGCCAAGTTGCCCAGGATGGTCTCAAACCCGTGGGCTCAGACAGTCCTCATGCCTTCGCCTCCCAAAGTGCTGGGATTATAGGCACAGCCACTGTGCCTGGCCCAATTTTACTTAATTTTAATCCATTTAAATTTAAATGATCACGGATAGCAGGTGGCCGCAGTTCTCAAGTGTAGTTAGGGAGGATATATGTATCTCCAAGGCTCTATTCCTCCAAATCCCAGTTCAGGTTCTTTTTTTTTTTTTTCCCTTAGATGATCTAGGCACTCTCTTTCACCCCTCTCTAAGCTTCTTGACACAAGAGGAAGTAAGCAAACCCTCAGCTCCTTGCTCTGCAATTTCTGCAGCTCTCAGAGTACTTCACATGGCGAGTGGGAGGTTGAGCTGGGAAAGATTTACTGAAATGTCAGTAATCTGGGTAAGACAATTTCAGTTCTTCACCAAGCATTTTCTTAATTGACACAACAGGCTAACATGCTTACATGTAGAGAAAGGGAACAGCTAAACCCTGAAATGAAACACCCGGGACCCGGGTGGCTCATAGTTCTATTTCAATTTAATGCTTGTTTAAACTAATGTAAGTTATTAGAGTTCTGCATGTGTAAACATGCTATATTGTAAACACTTTTGGAGCAAGCCTATGGAAATGACAATGACAGACACGGAGGAGAATGGAAAGAGTCCTATGTTGCATAGAGGAGAGCAGTTCAGGCTGCAATGCAGCCTCCAGCCAAGGCGCCATCTCTCCTAGGCGCCATCTCTCCAGGCTAGGGTAGTCTGGTTGTCACTGGTGATATGGGCAAAGACCGTGATGTGGGAGACCATTAGAAAAGGTCAATTCACACCCAGAGATCAAAGGGACAAGGGCTTTCCAGGATGAAAAAAAGAAAACTCAGGCTTTTGAGCAAAAGACAAAGGCAGTGATGAAGCCCTAAAAGGAGGATGTGGCTAAAATTTAGTGCAGACAATGCTGGACACCTGGAAAGGATCTAGGAACCTGAGAGACTCATCCGTGTCAGGGAAACAAGACTGATGAGGTCTATCCATGAGTGGGCATCAGGAAGAGACTAGGTAAATGGGACAATTCCCAGTTCTGGAGAAGAGTCTTTGGGTAAAAAATAGGAGGTAGCCTCTCACTTATTCTTCCATTTAGCTATATTTGCCTTCTCAGGTTAGCAGAAGACTGGGGTGGTTTAAACAATAGAAATTTATTTTCTAACTGTTCTGGAGGCTGAGAAGTCCAAGATCAAGGTGCTGGCTGATTCAGGTCCTGGTGAGTGGTCTCTTCCTGGCTTGCAGATGACTGCCTCCTCTCTGTGTCTTTACATGGTGGGGTGGGGGGAAGAAAAGAAGTGGAGGATGAGAGGGGGAGAGAGAGAGAGAGAGAGAGAGAGAGAGAGAGAGAAGGAGACACACACACATACCACACACACAGAAGAAAGGGAGAAACACAGAGGGAGAGAGAGAAGAGAGGGAGAAGCACACACATACACACACACACACACACACACACACACACACACACACACACACACACAGAGAGAGAGAGAGAGAAATGAGAGGGAGAGAGATAATTAGTTCTGTTCTCTTCCTCTTCTTATAAGGACACTAATTCCTTATCAGTGGGGGACTCCACCCTCATCATCTCATCTAAACCTAATTCCCTCCCAAAGACTCCAACTCCCAATACCATCACACTGGGGTTCAGGGCTTAGACATGCACATTTGGGTGGCACACAAACATTCAGTCCATAACACCAACATTTCAATAAATATTTATTGAGTCTCTACTATGTGTTGTAGTTGTATCAATGGGTAAAACACTATCTCTTTCTTTGGAACTCACTGCAAACAATCACAACCCAAAGAAGTAAGTGATAGAGTGCTGGGGTACACAAAGAACAGGGGACAAACTCTTCTTGGGGGTGATACCTTCTGCCATGTCACTATCCAGCAAGAAGACCTATGTAAGATGCTGGCCTCTTGTTCTTGAACTTCCCAGTCTCCAAAACTGTGAGACATCAACCTCTGTTCATTATAAACTACCCAGTCTCAGGCATTCTGTTGTATCAGCACACAACGGACTAGGACATACCTAGTGAATTCCCCTCATTCAAGTTCTAGTTCTATGCACAAATAGTGGTAATAACGCAGGCAGAAAAACATGCATGCCTCTCATCCTGTCAACATATACCCAGGGGACACCTGCCAAGTGCCAGGCACTGAGCTGGTTCTGGAAAATGATAGGAAACAAAACCAGGGAATACCCTGACCCTTTGTTAACAGCTCAAGTAAGTGCTCGGGTGCTATCTCTCGATATTGATAAATCAAGAGGCAGGGGACTGGCAGGAAGAAGTTTATTTCTGAAATTGAATTCAGGGGGCAGAACCCGGCTCCTGGCATTTCTGGAACAGGTCTGCTTGCCCCTTAGGTTTCACAGTCTGTTTTTATAAGTTTAAGGGTTGCTGGTACCCATACATTGACTACGCAACTAATAGAGCATTGTAGAGAACTTAAGTCACAGCTGCATTTAGTTAACAGTAACATTTGTGGTCTGCATTTCCTGACATCGGCTACAAAAAAGTAGCTCACAGTGTTGTCAGTAACACTAAACTGAAGAACTGAATAAGCTTGCATAGAGTAAAGGAGTTAACAGAGCCTATTACGAAGTAAAACATTATTCATTGCAACATATTGTTGATTAGTAGTTATAACACAAAAAAAGTTATATAAATTCCAAAGCTTATGGTTACATGGGTACTCTATTTTCAAATCCAAGACCTCTGATAAAAGGGAATGAATAGAAAGATTCATTTCTCTCAGTTGAGTGAGCATGGTCTACAGGGGGTCAAGGGTTCTTTGAAGTGACTTAATAGGGAATGTACCAGAGATAAGGGGATATGCTTTCTCTGCTAATTCTCAGAAATGTAGGTTCAAGCAGGTCCACTAAAACGTTATGCCTTTCTTTAAGGGTTGTGGCAATACGGACAGATAATAGTGGGTTTCTGTATCACCTTCGCAGAGCTGACACTAGACCCTATGAGACAAAGTTACACACAATGTGCTTTGAGATGATGGTGAGAGAAGAACAATCACATGAGGATGGGGTGGAAAAGAGAAAAGCTTCATGGGAGAGAGATGTTGGGCATTGGGTCAGACACTCAGAAGCTGCCTGACCTGGAGGGGTGGCAATGACCATGGGGGCTCTGACTGGTGCTCCAGGACTCCAGGCAAGAGGGCAAGAGAGTGGTCAGTTTTGTGACAGCACAGAGTATACCAAAGGTCATATGAGTAAGAGTCCATTGATATAAAACAGACACATTTACATATGGAAAAAGTGGATTAGTGGTTGCCTATGATTGGGGGGTGGGGACAAATGGGCTGTAATTGCCAGTGAGTATAGGGCTCCTTTTGGGGGTGATAAAAATTTTCTAACAGTAGATTGTGGTGATGTTGCATTAAATATACTAAATGTACTAGAACCACTGAATTGTACAAGTTAAGTGGGTGAATTGTATGGTATGTGAATTGTATCTCAAATAAACTGTCAAGAAAAGGAAAATGGCTGGGTGCTGGGCTCATACCTGTAATCCCAGCACTTTGGGAGGCCAAGGTGGGAGAATTGCTTGAGCTCAGGAGTTTGAGACCAGCCTGGGCAACACAGCGAGATCTCATCTCCACAAAAAATAAAATAAAATAAAATAAAATTAGCAGAGTGTGGGGATGCACGCCTATAGTCCCAGCTTCTTGGGAGGCTGAGGTGGAAGGATCACCTGAGTCTAAGAGTTTGAGACTGTGGTGAACCATGACCGTGCCACTGCACTCCAGCCTGGGTGACAAAGAGAGACTCTGACTAAAAAAAAAAAAAAAAAAAAAAAAAAAAAAAAGTAAAAAAGGAGAATCTAGTCACAGAAAAATAAGTATAGGATGTTATAGCCTATAGAAAATTGAGAATCTGGTAACACTGATCGAATAGGGCATCTAGGAAGAGGCGGTAGGACTATGAAAAAAATCAAGGCAAGGATTATGAACGTGTCAGAAAGAGTAAGCTCAAGGAGGTAGGAAGAGAATACATTAAGTGAGGGAGCAGAAGAGAGGGGACTGCAAACATACCCCATATACCTGGCATCGTGCTGTGAGCAGTGGTTTCGCAGGTATAGTTTTCATAACAATCATTTACACAACTCTTTTTTTGAGTCGAGGTCTCACTGTCTCCCAGGCTGGAGGGCAGCCTCCACCTCCTGGGCTCAGGCGATCCTTTTGCCTTAGTCTTCCGAGTAGCTGGGACTACAGGAGAGCATCACCACACCGGGCTAGTTTTTGTATGTTGCCCAGGCTGGTCTCAACTCCTCGGATCAAGCAATTCTCCTGCCTTGGCCTCCGGAAGTGCTGGGATTACAGGCCTGAGCCACTCCTCCTGGTCAATTTGCATAACTCTTTTTTTTTTGTTTTTTTGAGTGGGAGTCTCACTCTGTCGCCCAGACTGGAGTGCAGTGGCCGGGAGCCTTGACCTGCTGGGCTCCGGCGATCCTTCCGCCTCAGCCTTCCGAGTAGCCGGAACTACAGGCGCGCGCTACCACACCCGGCTGATTTTTTGATTTATTGCAGAGATGAGGTCTCACTGCTCAGGTGGGTCTTGAACCCGCAGGCTCAGGCAATCCACTCACCTCAGCCTCCCAAAGGCGCGGGATTACAGGCTGAGCCACCAAGCCTGGCTCTGGACAAGTTTTAAAATGAATAGTAAAAGTGGGGAGGAAGGAAGTCAAAGGAAAAGGGAACAGGAAGATACATGGGGATGGTGTGCAGGGCTCAGAGTTCCGGGGAGACATCCATATTTAATGAAGGAGACGACAGGGACCCAGTGAAGGCTCTGGAGCAGGTAGCCAGGGAAGGAGATCAGCAGTTGAGGGTGGGATCCAGGCTCAGTATGCAGGCTAGATGGGAGTGAGGGGCCATATCAGAGGTGGGAGAAATTCTAAGGGGGGCGGGGAGGGGAGGACGTAGGGTCTGGCCATGTGCGGTGGGTCCTGGGGTGGGGCGGAGGAGGTGTAGGAAGAGCATGAGGACCACGGTGCAGAAATAGCTCTTCCAACCCAACCGAACACGGGAGTCCAGAATGAAAGACGAGGGGTGGCGCCATGAGCAGAGATGGAGAGTTCAGGGGGAGTTCATGAGGAGAAGATGAGCAGTTTCGCTTTGGACACGCAGGGTGTTTTGGAAACTACTTTATTACCAAATGAGAGATCTCAGGAGATTGCAACTATAACTCCAGGCAAATTGTAGGTTCCGGGGTAATTATGGGGCCTTTCCAAATTCTTTTTTGTGTCTGGTTCCTTGAGAAACTTGCCCTTTGTTGGTAGACCCATTCTGCTTGGTATCCCCATCTGATTGGAAGTTCTGGCTCCCACAACTTTCAAGACGCAGAAGAGCAAGATGAGTCCTGTCGTGTTTCTAAGGGGCCTAGCCTGGGGCCCTAGCAGTGTAGACTTGAGAGGATGCTTTCCCGTTTCCCGGATCCAAAAATTCTCCCTGAACATGACTTCCTGTCTCCCTGGGAAACGTGCCTGGGAGAGAAGAGCAGAGGTGGAAATCCCCGGGGGAAGACTCCAGGCTAGGACATGATGGAAGCATGGGTGACATCATCCATTCCAGGTGGGAGGAGCAGGTGTACAGGCACCCAGGTGAGAGCTGGCATGATTGGAGCAACAAGAGAGGGTCCCAAGAGGTAGGTGAAGACCAAGTCACTCAAGCCATTTGGACTTGAGCTTTTACCCTAAGGGTAACTTGAAGCTACGGAAGGGTTTGAAATAGGTTGGTGATGGTATCACTTTCTACCTGTGTCTAATGAGCATTTATGGTGTGCCAGGAGTCGTTCAGTCTTTTGAGTTCATTATCTCATTTAATCTTTTTCGGTGGCTCTCTGGGGCAGGCGTCACACCCACTCACCCACCCATTCATCCATCCACCCATCCATTCATTCATCCATCTCCATCCATCCTTCCATGCATCCATCCACCTGTCCGTCCGTCTGTCCATCCATCCATCCATCCATCCATCCATCCATCCATCCATCCATCCAAGAATGTTTTAAAATTGAGAGACCACTTTGAACCAATCATAGAATTGATGTTAACTGGACAAAAGAGGAAATGGAATCTCCATTCTTAGAGGGTTATCCATTCCTAAAAAGTTATAACTAGAAAGAGTCATGACCAGGATTCAAACCCAAGAAAGCAGACTCCAGGGCCTGGGCTTGTCCACTGGTCCAGAGACTTGGCTTGGCTGAGTGCTCCTCTCGTGGTGGAACTGCAGGTCTCGGGTGCATCTTAAAGGCAGCAAGGTCAGCGCGACCTAGGGCTTGAAGCACAGACAGATATTGAGTAAGAAGGAGGGGTTGATGAGGCCACTACAGATGAGGTGAAGAGGATAAAAGGTACGTGTGTGAAGGAGCTGGGGAAACCTGCCATTTCTCTGCATTCTTTCTTGCTAACAAAATGCTGATTTTTTTCTTTTGGTAGGTTGTAGGGAGGGGAGGGCAGGCAGCCATGTGTCCAGCTCCTAGGGGTGAATGAATCGTGATTGGCTTTAAGTCAACCATGACTAAGCTAATACCATTTGCCAGGTACTCACTTTACTTCCCCCTTCGTAGCTACGGGGGACCATGGGACAAAATTGTGGCCAGTGAAACAAAAAGGAAATCTCTTGAGGTCTTGTGAAAAATATTTTTGATGCCCTGATAGGAAGCAGAAACAGTGAAGGAAAGGTCCTGTGCTCTCTGGCTGTCTCACTGCATTCTGATTTTGAAGGCAGTCATGACTCCTGGAGCTGTGGCAGCCATCTTGTGACCAGGAAGTGACAATCACAAAGCCAACAAATGAAGGGCGGCAGGATGGAAAGAGGTAGGTGCTTAATGAGCCCGAGAAGCTGAAGTAATGGCAGCAAAGACCTCCCTCCAGGCTTCTTAAAATGTGAACAAAGTAAACCTCTAGGATTTGACTTTTTTATTACCTCTAGTTGACCACGTGCTGGCTGTTATAATACGCAGAGTGAGGAAGTGACAGGAAGGGGAGGTGAGCCTCTCCGAAGTGTAGGGTGCCGGGTAACATCTCTTTGTTTTCTAATTGTTTCAGAGTGAGGAAGTGGCAGGAAGGGGAGGTGAGCCTCTCCGAAGTGTAGGGTGCTGGGTAACATCTCTTTGTTTTCTAATTGTTTTATGTGTCATAAATCTTGAAGACAGAGTCACCTTTTCTTTTGTTTTTTCCTTCCCACTTGTATTCTCCTAACCCTCTTCTTTCCTCTGGCCCACACTAAGCCCACGTGCTCAATAACTATTGTTTTTGAATAAAGAAGTTTCCCCTTCTTTAATTTTCATTGAGCCTCTATCAAGCTATCACAAATATTCCAGGGCAGAGACCTAACCTCTTCCATTCTGCCCATGAGGACATTAGAGATGCTTTGCTTATTTTATTTAATGCCTTGAAAGGAGGCTGGTAATTTAGAAACTTAGATGGTTCTTTGAGAAGAAAAAAGATCTGAAGCAGAAAGTGTCATAAAAGACCTTTGAGTGGGGAGGAGGCTAGTTATATGAATAAAAGGACAAAGTGGAAGAACAGGAAAGAAAGGTTGAAAGGAAGCGTCTTTTGTTTCACTGGGGTCTCAGTGTTTTCACAAGTTACCCTCAGCAAAACCTCCGTGACCTCTCCCACCCCCACCCAACACACTCTCGCTTCCTGGATGCCAGAAGTCTCTTCTATCGATGAAGACATATTTCTGAGGTTATAATGACAATAGTTTTCTATGGCAGACCGTGTTAGTTATCTGATAAGCAGCTGTTACATCCTTTTTGTTACTTGAACATAATCTCATTTTAAATTATCCTCTAGAACGTGGCAATGTTATTCAAGTCAGGATGGGCCTTACAGGGGCCCCAGATCCAGGATAGAGAATCTCATTCCCTGCCTCCTAGGGGTTGGTTTATGAATAGTCATGTGACACACTTTTGGCCAATAGATGAGAAGGGAAATCTGGTGGGGCTCTTACAGGAAATTTTCCTTTGTTTTTGAAAGAAATGGTGCAAACCCCTTTCTTTTTCAGCTTCTGATGTGCATGCGTGAGGAGATGATGTCTGGAACTATGGCAGCCTTTTAGGGACTATGAGAGGAGCCCACCCAAGAAGATAAGCCAACACACTGAGGGTAGTAAAAAAGAAAAAACAAAATTAATCTGATTATTTGATTTTGTTTAACCTCTGTAATTTTTATTTTTTAATTGGAGTTTCACTGTCACCGAGGCTGGAGTACAGTGGGACGCTCACAGCCACCACAGCCTGCTGGGCTCAGGCAATTCTTCTGCCTCAGCCTTCCAAGTAGTTGGAACTACAGGCTCACGTCACCACGCTTGGCTAATTTTTTTTTTTTACATTTATTGTAGAGATGAGGTCTTGCCAAGTTACCCAGGCTGGTCTCAAATTCCTGGGCTCAAGCAGTCCTCTTGCCTCGGCCTCCCAGAGGGCTGGGATTATAGGTTTGAGCCACCGCGCCCAGCCTAACCTCTGTATTAATTAACTCCAGAAATATTCCCCTTCTGAAATTATTAACTTATTATTATTCACCAGACTGATCACAACAAAAAAGAGATTATCTGCCTTTAGGACTAGGGTAGGAAATATACAAGATGAGCTTGGAACATCTTGAACCAGAAAATAAAGAAGTGCTTTTAAAAACAAACAAACATTGCTATGTGATTAAGCAAGTATAGTAAAATGTTAATGCTATGTGAGTGCTCACTGTAAAATTATTTCAGTTTTGCTGTATGTTTGACAATTTTCACAACAAAATGTGTGATAAACCAGAGTGGATATCAACAGATGAAATATGTGCTTTTTAAAATGAAATATTTTCCTATACCTCACAAACGAACAACAAAAACAAAAACAAAAAAACAACCTATAATGATGGGGAGGTGTTAAAGGGACACAGGAGTCAGTTGAAAAAGCTCCCAATGACCAAAGTTAGAGCCATTGAAGCAACAAAATGATTAAAGTCAGAGTCTTACTCTGTCATGGCTGGAGTACAGGAGCATGCTGTTGGCTCGCCACAGCTTCGATCTGCTGGGCTCAGGTGATCCTTCAACTTCAGTCTTCCAGGTAGCTGGAACTTCAGGCACACACCACCATGCCTGGCTCATTTTTTGATTTATTGTAGAGATGAGGTCTTGCCAGGTTGCCCAGGCAATCCTCTCACCTCTACCTCCCAAAGGGCTGGGATTACAGGCGTGAGCCACCACACCCGGCAACAAAATTATTAAAGCGGTGTTGGATTATGACCACAAGTACAAAATACTCATAAATATCCATGAGTCCATGCTGATGTGAATAAATGACCGAATGGAAAAACAAATGAGGAAGAATAGAAAAATCTCCTGTGCAGAATAATTTCAAATAATTAATGTAGCGACTTTGTGCTCCTGAGGTGAAACGTAACTCCCCGCCCTTAAAGTGTGGACTGCACATAATGACCTTCTTTCATCAGATGCACTGCAGAATGAGAGGAGAAAAGGGCAACGTTGCAGTGGAGGAGGCTGACAAACACTACCTTGGTTGATGATCAAGGTCAATGTCAACAGCAACAAATCAGGTTGATATTGTGTACCTCTGACATATTGTGATGATAATGGCACTTTGTCTTGTCTGGTCTTCCCCAGGTTCATAACCCTGTCTAATCAGACAAGCCCCCATTGAGTTACAGTCCCCCATTGAGTTACAGTCCATAAAATTCCTTATCAGTATTCCTTAAAACTATCAAGTTTCTCTAAAACAAGGAAAATCTGAGAAACTTTCATAGCCAAGAGGCACCCAAAGAGAAATGATGGCTAACAGTCCTGTGGTATCCTAGATGGGACTCTGGAGAAGAAAAAGGACATCAGTTTAAAAATAAAGACAATATGAATAAAGTGTGGAATTTAACGAACGATACGCATCATTATTAGTTTGTTAATTGCGACAAATTTGCCAGACTAAGGTAAGACACTAATGATAAGGGAAAGTGGCTGGGTGCAGTGGCTGGGTGCAGTGCCACTCTCAGCATTTTGGGAGGCTGTGGTGGGAGCATTGCTTGAAGCCAGGAGTTCAAGACCAGCCTGGGTGAAAATAGGGGGACTCCATCTCTTTAAAATAATAAAATAATAATAACAGGAGGAGATGGGTGTGGAGTTTATGGGAATTTTTTGTACTATTTTCATACATTTTTTGTAAATCTAGAAACTATTTTAAAATTAAACATTTGTTTTAAAAATGAGATACACTATCAAGAATAAAAGGTTCAGTCACTACAGATTCTACAGATATTAAGGGGACAATGTTATTATTATTATTATTATTTTTTTAGGGAGAATGTTATTAACAACTTTATGCCAATATATTTGATAACTTAGATATAAAAGACAAAATTGTTAAAAGACACAAAGATCACCCAGGAATAAATGAGTCACTTAAAATTTCCCGTATCTATTAAGGACATTTAATAACTAGCCATAATTTTTTTGACAAAGAAAATTAGAGGCTCAGTAGCTCCCCTGGGAAATTCTATGAACATTTAAGGACAAAATCAAGCCAACTCTACACAAAATTTTTCCTAAAATTGAAGAGAAATGGATATTTTCAACTGTATTAGTTTGTTTAATGCTGCTGTAAAAGAATAACTGGGCTGGGTAATTTATAAAGAAAAGAGGTTTATTTGGCTCATGATTCTGCTTGCTGGAAGACTGGGCATCTGTTGGAAGCCTCGGACTGCTTCCACTATTGATGGAAATGGGAAGGGGAAGCTGGCATGTGCAGAGACCATGTGGCAAGAAAGGCAACAAGAAGGAGAGGAGGAAGGAGCCAGGGTCTCTCTCTTTAACAACCAACTCTTGTGGGAACTCATAAAGTAAACGTTTACTCATTACTATGAGGATGGCACCAAGCCATTAACGAGGATCTGCCCCCGTGATCCAAACACTTTCCTGCCTCCAACATTGGGGATCAAATTTCAGCATGATATTTGGAAGAGCCCATAACACCAACACATGCTATGAGGCCAGCACCACTCACATATCAAACCTAGGAAAAGATATTGTAAGAAAAGAAAAGGCCAGTATGCCTCACAAGTCTGAATGCAACTCTGCTTAACAAAATTTTAGCAAACTGAATTGTACAATATATAAAATTTATAACACGTCGTGATGAAATGGGGTTTGTATTTGAATACAGATTTCGTTTAACATTTGAACATTGATCAGTGTCATTTATATGAACAAATATCTAGCAAACTATATTTGTATTAGTAATAAAATAATAATTCACGTGAACAGAATTCATATGAACAAAATGGATAAAAAAGAAAACCATATAGTCATCTTGGTCGATGCAGAAAAAGCATTTGCAAAATTCAACACCCACTTCTGATTTTTAAAAAATCCTCTCAGCAACTTGGAAATAGAAAATATTAAACCCATTGCTACAACAAATACACAAATGGAAAAGAGACAGGAGGCAAGGGGTCAACACTACAGAAAACCTCCAATCTTCAATGTCAAACAATAAGCAAGCAAGAAAGAAACAAAGGATATGCAAAACAACCAGGAAATAATTAATCAAATGATAGGAACACATCTTCACCTATCATTAACAAACTTGAATATAAACAGATTGAATTCCCCAATTAAAAGGGTAGACTTTTTGAATGGATAAAAAACAAAATTATTCAACTTTATGCGGCCTACAAGAAATCATTTCGTCTGTAAAAACACATATGGATTGAAAGTAAAGTATTAGAAAGAGCTATTTCACACAAAGCCAAAAGTGAGTAGGAATAGCTATACTTACAAGGTAGGACCTCCCCTCCTAAAACCGGTTTTACCTTTTGGAGAGCAGGCCCCTTGTAGTATTATAGGCCTCCCCTGCTAGGTATGTGTTCTAGGAACCCATCAGTATCAGTGAAGCAGCTAGCATTGTTGTGAGGAACTGTGTTCAGTTTTAGTGAATTTTTTTTTTTTTTTTTTTTAGTTGGAGTCTCACTCTGTCACCCAGACTGGAGTGCAGTGGCCGCTCCCGGCCACCGCAGCCTCGACCCGCTGGGCTCTGGCGATCCTTCCGCCTCAGCCTTCCGAGTAGCCGGAGTTACAGGCATGCGCTACCACGCCTGGCTGATTTTTTTGATTTATTGTGGAGATGAGGTCTCGCTGCCCAGGCAGGTCTCGAACCCACGGGCTCAGGCAATCCACTCACCTCAGCCTCCCAAAGGCGCGGGATTACAGGCTGAGCCACCGAGCCCGGCTTAGTGAAATTTTTTTTGGTGATTCTTTTTTTTTTGAGTTGGAGTCTCACTCCGTTGCCCAGGCTGGAGTGCAGTGGCATGCTCCCGGCCAGTGCAGCCTCGACCTGCTGGGCTCCGGCGATCCTTCCACCTCAGCCATCCAAGTAGTCGGAATTATAGGTATGCACTACCACACCCTACTGATTTTTTGATTTATTGTAGAGATGAGGTCTCACTGCCCAGGCGGGTCTCGAACCCGCGGGTTCAGGCAATCCACTCACCTCAGCCTCCCAAAGTGCTGGGATTACAGGCTGAGCCACTGAGTCTGGCCTTTTGGAGATTCTTTAAACGGGTTTTCCTATTTCATGATGGGTGATTCACGAGCACATCTTGATAGGTGTATTTCATGCATCAAACGGAGAGTACTTTGAAGGTGACTGAAGTTTGGACATGTAAGTTTGGACATAAATAATTGGACACAATTATTTATCAATAAATTCTGGGTTTTCTTTTTTTGTTCCCACTTGTATATCAACTAAAACAGACTTTAAGTTGAAAACTGTTAAAGAGACAGTGAAAGTAATTACATAATGATAAAGGGAACAACAATTCAGTGAGAGAATATCACAGTTCTAAATATATATGCACCAAACACTGGAGCACCCGATATATGAGGCAAATGTTATTAGCTCTAAGGGGAAATATAGGGTCTAGTACAGTGATAGTTGGGAACTTTAACACCTCATTCTCCATATCTGGCAGATTATTTAGACACAAAATCAACAAAGAAACATTGGATTTAAACAGCATTTTAGACTAAATAGGCCTAACACACATTTATAGAACATGTTATCCATAGATGCAGAATATACATTCTTCTCATGGCACATGGAGCAAACTCCAGGACAGACCATATGTTAGGCCACAAAACATGTCTCAACAAATTTTTAAAAGTTGAAATTATATTTCAAACCACAATAGAGTAAAACTAGAAATCAATTAACATAAGGAACTTTGGAAACAAAAATATGGAAATTAAACCACATGCTTCTGAATGATAAATTGAGTCAATGAAGAAATTAAGGAGATAAAAAATTTTTCTTGAAACAAGTGAAAATAGCAACACAATGTACAAAAACTAAAGGGATGCAGCAAAATCAGTGCTAAGAGGGAGGTTTATAGCAATAAGTGTCTAGAAAGTAGAAAGAAAGTAGAAATGGTCAGGCTTGCTCATGTTTATAATCCCCATGCTTTGGGGGGCTGAGATGGGAGGATTGTTTGAGGCCATAAGTTCAATACCAGCCTGGATAACATAATGAGAACCTGTCTCTACACAAAAAAGTAGAATGATTTTAAATAAGCAACATAATGAGGCATCTCAAAGAAATGGAAAAGCAAGAACAAATTAACCTGCAATTAGATAGAGGGAAAGGAATAATTAAATCTAGAGCAGAAAGAAACAAAATAGAGACCAAAAATACAAAAGATTTACTAAATGAAAAATTATTTTTGTAAAAAAGTATAATCAAAATAGATAAACCACTTGCTAGTCTAATCAACAAAAAAAAAGACAGATAAAATCAAAGATGAAAAATGAATCATTACAACTTATCTCACAGAAATACATATGACCATTAGATACTATTATGAACAACTATATGCCAGCAAATTGGAAAACTTAGAGGAAAGGGATAAATTCCTTGACACATACAAGCTATCAAGATTGAACCAGGAAGAAATAGAAAACCTGAGTAAATCAATAGCAAATAATGATACTGAATTGGGCTTTCTCCCAACAAAAGAAAGTCCAAGACCAAATGACTTTACTGTTGAATTCTACCAAACTTAATAAAAATAACTAACACCGATTATTATCAAACTATTAATAAAAATAGAAGAGAATTCTTCCTAACTTATTCTATGAGGCCAGCATTAATTACCCTGCAAAAACCAGACAAGGACACAACAACAACAACAAAGAAAACTACAGGTCAATATCCCCAATGAACATAGACATAATACTAGCAAACCAAATTCAACAACACATCAAAAAAATAATACGCCATAATCAAGTGGGGTTTACCCTGGGATGAAAGGTTGGTTCAATAAATACCACTCAATAAATGTGATACATCACATCAACAGAATGAAGGACAAAAAGCATGTGATCATTTCAATAGATGCAGAAAACAACATTTGATAAAGTTCAACATCCCTTCATGATAAAACTCAACAAATTAGATGTAGAAGAAACATACCTCAACATAACAAAGACTATATATGATAAACTCACAGCTAACATCATACTGAATGGGGAAAAGTTGAAAGTTTTTCCTTTAAGAATTGGAACAAGACAAGAATGCCCACTTTCACCATTCTTATTTAACACAGTACTGGGAGTCCTAGTTAGAGCAATCAGGCAGAATAATGAAATAAAAGGAATCCAAATGGAAAAGTGGAGGTTGAATTGTTCCTCTTTGCAGGTAAAATAATCTTTTATATAGAAAAACCTAAAAACTTCACCAAAAAGCTTTTAGAACTGATAAACATATTCAATAAAGTAGCAGCTTAGAAAATGAGCACATAAAGATCAGTAGCATTTCTACACATCAACAACAAACTAGCTAAAAAAGAAATCAAGAAGGCAATTCCATTTACAATAGCTACAAAAAATTAAAATATCTAGGAATAAATTTAACCAAGGAGGCAAAAGAACTCTACAATGAAAACTATGAAACACTGATGAAAGAAATTGAAGAGGATACAAACAAATAAAAAACACATCCCGTGCTCATGAATTGGAAGAATTAATATTGTTAAAATGACCATACTACCCAAAGCAATCTACAGAGTCAATGTGGTCCCTATTAAAATGCCAGTGACATTCTTCACAGAAACAGAAAAAACAATTTTCAAATTTGTGTAGAACCACAAAAGATCCTGAATATCCAAATAAATACTGAGCAAAAAAGAACAAAGCTGTAGGCATCACACTATCTGGCTTCAAAATATACTACAAAGCTGTAGTAACCAAAAAAGCATGGTATTGGTACAAAAACAAACATGTAGACCAATAAATAAAACGAACCAGAGAACCTAGAAGTGAATTCACGGGTTTACAGTCAACTGATTTTTGGTGAAGGTGCTAATAATAACATACATTGGAGAAAGGGCCCTCTCTTCATTAAATGATTCTGGAAAGATTGAATATGTATGTGCAAAAGGATGAGCCTAGACCCCACTATCTCTCAGAATATAAAAAATCAAATAAAAATGGACGAATAATTTAAATATAAGACCTGAAATTATAAAACTACTAGAAAAAACCATAGGGGAAATGCTTTGGGATATTATCTGGGCAAAAATGTTATAACTAAGACTTTAAAAGCACAGACAAGAAAGACAAAATAGACAAATGAAACTATATCAGACTAACAACTTTTGCATAGTAAAGGAAACAACCAGTAGAGTGAAGAGACAACC
The DNA here is from genome assembly GCF_000164805.1 of Carlito syrichta. Taxonomy (NCBI): domain Eukaryota; kingdom Metazoa; phylum Chordata; class Mammalia; order Primates; family Tarsiidae; genus Carlito; species Carlito syrichta. Next base: position 201,102 of record NW_007072073.1, read on the forward strand.
TGTTGAATGGGAGAAAATATTTGCAAAATGTTCATCCAACAAGGGACTAATATCCAAAATACACAAGAACCCCAAAGAACTTAACAGAAAATAAAAATCATCTTTTTTTTAAAAAAATGGACAAAGGATCTGATTAGACTTTTCTCAAAAGAAGACATACAAATGGTCAATAGGTTTATGAAAAAAATGCTCAGCATCGCTAATCATTAGGAAAATGCAAATCAAGCCCACAATGAGATGTCATCCTTTTTGGAGTTGCTATTATCAAAAGACAGAAATAAAACAATTTTATAAAAAATATTTTTATAAAAAGAAATGGCGAGGATGCAGAGAAAAGAAAACTCTTATACACTGTTGGTGGGAATGTGAGTTAGTACAGCCATTATGGAAAACAGTATAGAGGTTTCTTAGCATACTACAAATGGAACTATCATACAATTTAGCAGTCCCACTACTGGATAGTTATCCAAAGGAAAGGGAATCAGTATATCAAAGGGATACCTTCACCCTCATGCTTATTACAACACTATTCACAATATTCAAGGTATGGAATCAATCCAAGTGTCCTCAGCAGATAAATGAATAAAGAAAATACTGTATGTGTACCTCATGGAATATGATTCAGACATAAAAAATAAAGGAAATTCTCTCATTTAAAGCAACATGGATGGAACTGGAAGTCATTAAGTGAAACAAGCCAGACACAGAAAAACAAATATTTCATGTTCTCACTCATATGTGGGAGCCAAAAAAGTTGATCCCATGGAAGTAGGGAGTAGAATGATGGTTACCAGAGGCTGGGAAAGATTGAGGGTGGAGGATGAAAAGACATTGGTTAATGAGTACAAATATACAGTTAGATAGACTAAATCAGTTTTGTTGTTTGATAGCACAGTAGGGTGACTATAGTTGACAATAATTTATTGTATATTTTAAAATAGCTAGAAGAGAAGAGTTGAAATGTTCCCATAACAAAGAAATGATAAATGGTTGAGGTAATGAGTATCCTAAATACTCTGATTTGATCATTGCATATTGTATGCATATATCAAAATAGTACATGCACCCCAGAGATATGTACAATTACTATGTATCAATGAAATGTTGAACTATTATATGATCTAGTAATCCCACTTCTGTGTAAATGTCCAAAATACATGAAATCAGTATGTTGAAGAGATATCTGCACTCCTATGTTTGTTGCAGCATTATTCATAATTGCCAAGCTATTGAATCAACTTAAGTGTCCACTGATGGATGAATGGAGAAAGATGTGGTATATACACAGTGAAATATTATTCAGCCTTAAAAAAGAAGGAAATCTTCTTATTTGCAACAATATGGATGGACCTGGAGAACATTATGCTAAGTAAAATAAACCAGGTGCAGAAAGACAAATACTGCATGATCTCATTTATATGTGGAATATAAAAAGTTGAACACATAGAAGCAGAAGATAGAATGGTAGTGGCCAGAAGCTGGGCAGAAGTTGGGGGTGGGGAATGGGGAGATGTTGATCAAAGGCTACAAAGTTTCCATTAGACAATATGAATAAGTTTGGAGAGCTATTGTACAGCATGGAGACTATAGTTAATAATAATGTATTGTATACTTGAAAATTCCCATGAAAGTAGATCTTAGCTGTTCTTACCAGAAAAAAATGATAAGCATGTGAGGGGATAAATATGTTACTTAGCTTGATTTAATCATTTCACAAGGTGTACATATATAAAAAACATCAAGTTATACACTGTAAATATATACAGTTTTATATGTCAATCATTCCTAGATAGGAATATAGAAACTAGAACTACTATGTGAGGTTAGAAAGATTGCAGGATGTAAGATCAATAGCATTTTTGCATACTAATAACAAACAAATTGGACACAGAAACTTTATGTGCCTTTG